>NC_041224.1:10091250-10121338 GCF_002837175.3 Physeter macrocephalus | reverse complement strand
ATATGGGGATATATGTATATGTATAGCTGATTCACTTTGTTATACAGCAGAAACTAACACACCATTGTAAAGCAATTATACTCCAATAAAGATGTTAACAACAACAACAACAAAAAAAACATAAACAAGTAAAGCAGATAGTACGATGGGCAGTAATTAGTGCTGAGGGTAAAAATCAAACAGAAAGGGGTCCGGGGAGGCAGGGCAGAGGGTGCAGCTTTGGATGCTGGCCAGGGAAGCCCTGAGAAGATGCCATTCGAGTAAACACGAAGGACTAGGCGTGTGTCTGGGTGGGGAGCGGCATCCCAGGCAAGGGCAACCGCACTGAGACAGGAACGTTCTTGGTGCGCGCAGGACAGCGAGATCTCCACCCCACTCCACTCCCGGGAGCTCATGCTGAGAGCAGGACGAGGTGCACCCTCCCCGACCTACCTCTGTGTCCACACCCATCCACATTACACACACACATACACACACACACACACACGCTCTACGTACGTGCCCAAAGATAAGACAACCAGCATAAAAGCCAGTTGCCCATTTTCCACGTGAGACTATCCAAAATTAGATGTACAGCCATTTCCATTATATAGACGATGAAAGCAAATGACTTCATATTGTATAATTCATTAATTTTGTTATATAAACATATTTTAAATAACAGTCATCATGTTCATTTAGAAATATTACTTTTTCCACTCAGATTTCATGAAACAACTTTATTCTATATGCATCTTTGAAATCATGGTCTTTATCATCCATAAAGCCACTTTTCAAGTTATCTAACACAGTTTTCAAAAGCACATCAACTTTTGTTCAGAGTTACTTGAGATCTAGCATTTTTTGAATTCATGCATGATAATGTCACTGGAAATTTTATGCCAACCACAAATACCCATTAGCTATTTGTGATCTCCACAAAGTAACCCTGTACTGTATTGCTTTGTAATGTAATTTCTAGAAGGTTTGCTTACAGTGATATCTAATACCTGTAACGGTAAGGTCATCCTCCCAAAAATTATCTCTAAATTCAGCTGTATGATTTTTCATCAATTCCATCAAGTGACCTCAACAAGCATCTTAAACTGGTACTAAGTTTTTTCAGGCTAATGTAACTTACCCAAGCAGCATTTTATTACTTTGCTGTTCAAAATACAGTAGCTGAGGAATATGAAGATCCTTCATGAGAACGAAAATATAAGGTCATATCCTCTTTCTGGAGTACTATAACTTTAGGCGGAAAAATGAATATATTGCATTGAAGAACTTATGACAAATATGTCTTTAAGGGCATATGTATATATGTTTGGGTTTTGGTTTTATTTTAAATAATGAAATCACAAGCCCTTTGATGTTACAATCACGGGAGAAATGCAAAAGAATCTCGTATTAGAAACAGACCTCTGGATTTTAAGTATGTTTCCCTAGCCAAATACTGAAATGCCAACCCACAAAAACTCTGTAAAATTATAGATTCACATCTTTTCCCCTCAAGCATGGTCACCAACATTCTGACAGTTCAAAATTAACTGAAGGAAATCTCATTGGATGGAGAGTAAAGCAGAGATGAATGATCAGTAATAAGCAAAAATCAACAAACATTTTTTTAAACAATCAACTCAGCAAATAATAACCACAAAAGTAAAATGAGGCCACAAAAATAAAATGCCTTCTGAAGAAACAGAGAAATTACTCTGGAACTTTATTACCATCTGAATCTCAGGGATTTTAGGAAAAAAATTTAAATAAGGTAAAATTACTTATTTAGTATCTCTTATTTGATCTATTAAAGTTCAAAGTACTTCTAACTAGAATTGTGTAACTGTAAAGCCTTTGAATTATGGATTCTTTTTGGACCGAAATTCACCTATAATTAAGGAACATGCCACAGTCTATGAGGGTCGTGTATGTGCTAAAAGGCTCTGGCATTTGTTGCTTAAATTAAGTCTCATTCACTGAGTACAAAGGGATTACTAAATTCGCTATTAAGTTTGAACAAAAATCACTAATAGATGCTGAAGAACTATTATGATTAACTCTCTAATAGAGTTGTTTTACTTTAGTCCAAGGTTTTTTGCTAGGTTTGTGGTGATTAAAAGTCCCAGAATGAAAAGAACTAGTGGATAAAAGTAAAAGCAACTATTGATCCAGGTAAACTAATGGTATTTATAGTATTTTTTTAATCTCAACATACAATCTACCTATTTTCCAAAACCAAGATGTATGGTTTTGTTTTGTCTTTTTTTAGCTTTTAGGCAGGATGAAAGCTGACTGGCACTATTTCTGAAGAGCACGTTTTAGAAATATTCCTGATAATTTTCCAAAGGCAAAGCAAAAAGCCAACAGAAATCCTAAGAAGGCTCTAGACGCCAACAAATACCAAATTCTACATGTAACATTAAACTCATACACCTTTATGATAATAATCATTCTGTAATCACTTATAGATTTGCTGTCATACAAATCAACGTCTTCCTTTCAACTTTCCTTTAATACTCTTCCTTTCAACTTTGCATACAAAGAGGTAGTATTTCCTGTCAACTTTCCACACAAAGAGGTAACATTTCAGGGGCTTCCCTGGTGGCGCAGTGGTTGCGCGTCCGCCTGCCGATGCAGGGGAACCGGGTTCGCGCCCCGGCCTGGGAGGATCCCACGTGCCGCGGAGCGGCTGGGCCCGTGAGCCGTGGCCGCTGAGCCTGCGCGTCCGGAGCCTGTGCTCCGCAACGGGAGAGGCCGCAGCAGAGGGAGGCCCGCGTAACACAAAAAAAAAAAAAAAAAAAAAAAAAAAAGAGGTAACGTTTCTTGACAGGAATAAAAGGATAAAAATAAAACACTTGAACTTCATTATTTTCACCATATCTCATTATTAACACACAATTAAAATTCTACATTGAGTTAAAACCAACTTATTCTCAACAGACGTGATTATTTTGAGAAATGTTTTATCATGTGGTACAGAAACAAATCTCTATTATCTATTAAAATTTCACATATAATCATGCATACAAAAACCTTTCATGATTCTACTTGTTTGGCCACTCTCCAACACACAAACACACACACACACACCCACATATATACATTTGTTCTGTGTCCTGCATAACACCTATTATCCCTCAAAACACTACCCATGGACCAACTTTGGGAAATGCTGACTTAGCTCATCCAAAAAAAAGAGAGAGAGAGACATTTATGATTCAGACTTAATAACTAAGCTTAAGCTTGTCACAGTATAATGGTGTCTACTTCAAGCTATACATATTTCATAGCAAACATGACCCTTGTTCATTTATTCATTCATTCAACAAATATGCATAAGTGATGTTCTAGACAAAATCTATCCTATTATGGAACTTATATTCTAGTGCAGGGGCAAACAACAAATAATAAGTATGTAAGTATATAATATGCCTAACAATGAAAAGTACTATGGGAAAAAATTAAGCAGAGTTAAGCCAGACAGTGTGGGAGAAGGAACTGGTTCAATTTTTATATGTTGGTTAGAGAATGTCTCACTAGCAGCAACCTGAAGAAAACGAGGGAGCAGGTCTGGCAGATATGAGAGAACTTTCTAGAATAGAAAGAAGAGATACTGCAAAGGTCCAGAGATGGGAGCATGCTTGTATTGTAGGAGAAACAGCAAAGAGACTGGTATTAGGGACTGAATATTTATGTCCCCTGAAAATCCATATGTCGAAACTTTACCTCCCAATGTGATGGTATTAGGAGGTGGGGCCTTTGGGAGGTCATTAGAATTAGGAGTAGGTGAATGAGGGTGGAGCCCTCATGAACAGGATTAGTGCCCTTAAAAAGTCATGAGAGAGCTTGCTTCCCCTCTGCTCCCCGCCAAGTGAGGACATGATGAGAAGGCGGCACTCCGCAACCTGGAAGAGGGCCCTCACCAGAATTCAACCATGCTGCCACCAAGATCTTGAACTTCCCAGCCTTCAGAACTGTGAGAAATTAATTTCCATTGTTTATGAACCACCCAGTCTCTGGTACTCTGTTAGAGCAGCTAAGACTGACTCAGCCGGCGGGCAAGCCTAGAATGGAGTGAGCCGGGAGAGGCACAGGGGATGCGGGCAAAGAGAACGGGGCTGGCTCCAGATCAAGGAGGCCTGTGGGTTAAGGACTCTGGCTTTTACTGAGTGAAATGAGACACCTCTCAGAAGTTTTAATCAGACGATTGACTTCTGTGACACATTTCTGAAGGATCACACTGACCACTGTGTTGAAAATAAACTAGAGGTGATAGAGCAGAAGCAAGGAGACCAGTAAAAAGGCGATTGCAGGGCTTCCCCGGTGGCGCAGTGGTTGAGAGTCCGCCTGCCGGTGTTGGGGACACAGGCTCCTGCCCCGGTCCGGGAAGATCCCACATGCCGCGGAGCGGCTGGGCCCGTGAGCCGCGAGGTCTAGTCACCCCATGACGGTGTCCAGGAACAGTACTCCTGTGTCCCCTCTAGTCGCACACCACAACCACACTCACGACACTTCTGACACAAGGGGTGAGTTTTTCCCCTACACGAAGCAGCTCTCTGTGCCACCAGCTGGATGCCCTCAGCTCAATTCAATTCTGACAGCATCTCTGCCTGAAGAGAGCTTCAGATCCCGCCAGTTCCAGGCTCAGCCCCACTTCAGACACCAGCTTCAAAGAGGAAATCCCCGGGTTAACCACAACTTCTATCCAACTTAACTGCAAATCAGAGGCTCCCGTGACCCCCCTCCTTGGATTTGATTATTTCTAGAATCTCACAAAACTCAGGGAAACACGTACTTAACGTTACCAGTTTATTATATAATAAAGGATATTTTAAAGGATACGGATGACAAACAGCCCGATGAGGAGATACGTAGGGCAAGTTCTAGAAGGGTCCCGAGTGCAGGAGCTTCTCTTCTCACGGATTGGGGTGCACAGGCCTCCCGGCACGTGGATACCTTCACCAACCCAGAAGTCTACAAACCCTATACATTTAGGATTTTTATGGAAGCTTTATCATGTAAACATGATCAGTCATTGATAATCTCCAGCCCCTTTCTCTTTCCCAGAGGATGGGGGTAGGACTGAAAGTTCCAAGCTTCTAATTATCACTTGATCTTTCTGGTGACCAGTTCCCATTCTGAAGCCATCCAGGAGCCCAACAAGAGCCATCTCATTAGTACAAAAGACATTCCTGTCACCCAGGGAATTCTAAGAGATTTAGGAGCTCTGTGTCAGGAACCAGAGTCAAAGACCAAATATTAGAACAAAAGATGCCCCTAAGGCTCTTATCACTTAGGAAGTTACAAGGATTTTAGGAACTAGGGGTGTGTGTGTGTGTGTGTGTGTGTGTGTGTGTGTGTGTGTGTGTGTGTATTCCCGCCTCTGTTTCACACGTATGACTCTCCCTTCCTCTCCACTTACAGTCATGGTATCCAACCCCTCCAGACAGCTGCTGGAGCACCTCGATCCCAGGTCCGATACGTAGGGCAAGTTCTAGAAGGGTCCCGAGTGCAGGAGCTTCTCTTCTCACGGATTGGGGTGCACAGGCCTCCCGGCACGTGGATACCTTCACCAACCCAGAAGTCTACAAACCCTATACATTTAGGATTTTTACACAGCCTGGTGCTTCATCTGAGTGCAGACACCGCAGAGAAACTGAGCAGCCTGAGGGTGAGAGCCAAGCCCCGAGCCCCCGGCAGTGTTACGCGATGAAGCAAGAGCAGGAGACTAGGGGGCTACACTGCACACGCGGCTCGGGGCCCAGGAGACTGATGAAACAGGACAGAGATGAGGTGGTAAAGGTGAAGACGGAGAGAAGGGGTGGAATTATAAATACGGCTTGAAGGTGGAGCCCATGGAATTTGCTGATGTGAGTGAAAGAGAAGACACGGAGATGACTCCAAGACCTCGGGCTGGGCCCCTGGACGAAGGCGGATGCCGGTCCCTGCGATGAGGAAGGCCGCAGGGGAGCACGTCTGGGAGGAGCAGGGAGAACCGGGAGCTCAGTTTTGCACATCTTTAGCACAAAACAGGGATAACGGGGACACTCACAAGCTCTGCCGCGTAGAAAAACTGCAGAGAAGCTTACTTTAGACTTCGTCAAGGCTGTCGATATCCTCAGACAGCCCGAGCCCTTCTCACTCAGCAGCGTGTTGCCTTCCGGCATCTGCCCCCCAGCAGGCACTGCCCAAGACAGCTGAGGAACGCTGTTACACAGGAGGCTAAAGTTGCTCCCCTCTCCCGCTAAAAAGAAACATACCCTCTGCTCACATGCACGAGCAAGTGCTGTTTTAAGCCAAACAGCGCCTTTTTTGCAGGGCTTCTCAACATCTGGGATACATTAATGCATCCTGGGAATGATTCAAGGGCCAAAGTCATGTGAAGTTTCCTGAACTTACTTAACCATCAAGGCACACCGATTAATTCCTCAGAAGACTGCTGCATAGGATATCAGCCAGGAAGTGGCAACTAATCCAAGAACTCATTTTAATCCTTATTTCACTTGGCTCGTATTATCCCATCAGTCCTTGAGATCCTCTCCTCTCTCTATTTTCATGGCACAATGTTCTCTTGGTTCTACTTCTTGCTCTCTAATTTTCCTGCTCAGTTTCCCTCCTTGAATACTACAGTAAGTCCCCTACATACAAATCCTCAAGTCGCGAACTTTCAAACATGTGAATGTGCGTTCGCGTGTCCAATCACGTAAGTTAGTTCACGTGTCTGGCATACACTGTCACGTGCGTGCATCTTCTATAAGTGGCTGTGCTTTTGTGTACTTTACTGTACAGTACTGTATAGAGTACAGTAGTACAGTATCTTTATTTCAAGCCCAGGATGTCCGGAAGCAAGCGTAAAAGCAGAGGTGATGTAGCTGGTACTGCTAGGAAGCGCCAAGCGATAACAATGGAAACTGTACTGTAAGATTAAAAATGTTTTCTTTATTTTTTGTGTTTGTTCTTTATGTATTATTTGTGTGAAAAATATTATAAACCTATTACAGTACTATATAGCCGATTGTGTTAGGTGGGTACCTAGGCTAACTTTGTTGGACTTACGAACATGCTCTAGGAACCGAACTCGTTCGTATGTAGGGGACTTACTGTATTTATCTACCTAGCCATAAAAGAACCATCACCCTGGGGGCTGCCCTGGTGGCGCAGTGGTTGCGCGTCCGCCTGCCGATGCAGGGGAACCGGGTTCGCGCCCCGGTCTGGGAGGATCCCACATGCCGCGGAGCGGCTGGGCCCGTGAGCCATGGCCGCTGGGCCTGCGCGTCCGGAGCCTGCGCTCCGCGACGGGAGAGGCCGCAACAGAGGGAGGCCCGCGTACCACACACACACACAAAAAAAAAAAAAAAAAAAAAACCATCACCCTTGGTATTCCATCTTGTTGGTCCTCCTCTCTGTACCCTCGCATATAGAGAGAAATAAACCCCCGTCTCCAGTCCTCTCTCCCTCAGCCCAAAATGCACAATTTCCACGGGTCCCAAGGAACACTCAAACTCTGTAACTCTAAAATGGAACCTATTATTTCTCCCCAACCTTGACTGTACCATCTGTTAAATCATCCAAGTCAGAAATCTGGGTGCCTAACATCCCAATAACTACCAGGTTTTGCTGACTTTCAGATCCTGTACATCTTGTGAGTAAAAGTCTTCTCCATTTATTGGCTCTGCCTACTTTCATCATCTCTCAACAATCACCTCCTAACTGACCACCTTGCCTCTAATCTCCTCACCCCTCCTGGGGTCATAGGGTAAAATTTCTAGAACATAACCCCAACAGGTTCATTAACCTTCCTTCACTTATCAGACTTAGAAGATAAAAATCCAAGCACCTTATCAGGTTATACATGGCATTTCATGATTTGGTAACTTGTAAACACCTTCTACTGTCTTGCAGCATGTATATTGCAATAATATCTTAATACTTGTATGTATCCACATAGACCATGCTATTTCAAGCCTGTGTGTCTGCACAGAATTCTCCTTTTGTCTGGTACATACTTTCCCTTTTTTACTATCTGGAAAACTCCCAATCATCCTTCAAAATCCTGCTTGGTAAAAATATCATAACAAAATTGAACCACAAATGCCAATTATAAAAAAGAATATACCAATGGCAACATAAACAAGCCACAAAATTAATACAAATAACAAGCATATGAAAATGTTCAACTTCCTAAGTAACATCATCAGTACTATTTGTATATTATGTATCAGGAACTATACTAGCTCTATGTAGACACTGTTTCATTAAATCCTAACAAGCTTATAAAGTTAGTATCGTTATCCCAATTTTATCAATAAGGGAATCCAACACAACTAAGAGAAAAAAGCTATAGTTACAATTAACGTGGGAATAAGAGAAGGAACTAAGATTTACCGAGCAACCACATTATTCTTCCTTCATCAACTGTTTCAGTTTACATTCATAAAATATCCTATGAGCAGGTATTTCATCCATCTCACATACAGGGTACCTGGGCTCAGAAAGCTGAATAATTTTCCAATATTTAGACAGCTAGTATGTGGCAGACCTGTCTTATTCCTAAATAATGGCATTAATTTTATCACTCAGAGAAACACACGGAGTATTCCAGAAAACACTGAGACAGATGCCACGAAAATGAACATGAAGTGGATCCAGGCTAGGAAACCCGTTCTCTAGTAGAGAAGGTAAGTAAGCTTTCTAGGGAGTCAAGAGGGCAAAACGGAATATTCCACTCTCTTCAATGCCCTTCTCTTTTACTCTTCATTTTCATTCCATATCATCTACAGTAGCTGTAAATAATTCTTTCCTTCACCAACTTATTCCTGTATAATTCAAATCTAGTCTGAAAGCTCTTTGACAACTTCAAATATGTAATAATCAGTTTCTTCTAAAGGCCATTTTTAACAACATATAATAACTTTCTATAACTTTATGATTTTTGATAATAGTTGCGCATATTTACTGAGCACTTACTATGTTCCAAGCACTATTTACTGCTTTATTTTTATTGATTCATAATCTTCACAACTCCCCTTTGAGGTAGGTGTTATTATTATCCTCTTTTATAGAAGAGGACACTGAGGCACAGAAAGTTTCATTTTTCCCCAAGGTCACACAGCTAGGCAGTCCTTCTGACAACGGAACTGTGCTTCTAATAAGAGACCTCCCCTTGAGCCTCTCCTACATAAACACTGCCCACTGTTACTCTCCCACGGAGCCACATAACAATGACTGAAGACCAAGCCGCTGTAAAAACAAGGTATCCTATTTCAAATTATTGGACACTCCCAAATGACTGTCAGAAAGAGTTTAAGTATCAAATATTAAAAAGAATGATTTGCAAAATTTTAAAAAACTATAATACCTAAAGGATTCCTAAAAGCAGTTGGCAAAGTTAATGTAGAATGGGAGGCATTTACTGCTGTTTCTTCCAAGTGAGCGGTTTCTATCCACTCTAAACTCCTCCCCTATCCTACCCTTTTGCTCTCTTCAGTGGACTTCTTAGTTGACTTCTCTAACTGGCTAATTTGGGAAGAATAAACTGGCCAGGGCTGCTCAGCTCCCCCCTCCTCTTGGGAACGCGCTACCCACAGGGAACACACATTCTGCTTGCTTCTCCAGCTGTGCCCGGAAGGTAAGCTGCCGACTTCTCCGGTTGAACATGAGCTGACCCGCTTGGCCTTCTCACTAAGCTACACGCTCCAACTCAGCCTTTATTCGTAATAAAAATCATATAGATTTTGATTTCCTGTTTGCCTTATTCTTCTGTTTTGTTTCTCTTTTTGTTCAGAATTAAGAAGAGGGGTACTATTTATTGAGCTCCCTAAAAAAACCCAATAGATAGGTCCTAACACAGAGTAAATTGGTCATCTATTCATTAACATGGGAGAAGTAATTTGATGTGTGGAATATAGTACCGTTAAGTCCCCTACATACGAACGAGTTCCATTCCGAGAGCACGCTCGTAAGTCTAATTTGTTAGTAAGTCCAGCAGAGTTAGCCTAGGTACCCACCTAACACAATCGGCCATATGGTACCGTACTGTGATAGGTTTATAATACTTTTCACACAAATAATACATAACAAACACAAAAAAATAAAGAAAATATTTTCAATCTTGCAGTACAGTTTCCATCGTTATCGCTTGGCGCTTCTTAGCAGTACCGGCTACGACACCGCTGCTTTTACACTTGCTTCCACGCTTGCTTCCAGACATCCTGAGCTTGAAATAAAGATACTGCACTACTGTACTCTATACAGTACTGTACAGTAAAGTACACAAAAGCACAACCACTTGTAGAGGACGCACACACGTGACAATGTACGCCAGAGACGTGAACTAACTTACCTGATTGGACATGTGAATGCAAGCTTTGCATCTTTGAAGGTTTGTAGGAAGAGGACTTCCTGTAATAAATACTCTGCAGTGAAGTATGCATTCATTTTTCATCACATAAAAGAAAGGTAATTCTGTCATCCAATGGAAAGTTGGGATGCTCCTCTTTGAATACAAAAAATTCATTCTACATATTTCTTCCTTGTATTTCAAGTTCAGAGAAAAAACAATCTAATAACTCCCATAGATACCAAACAACAAATGATACATATTTTTAAATGGGACACATTTTGGCCTTGCTTTACTTTAAATCTGACAATAAGTCATACAAGAATAACTGTGGGAAAATACGCATAAAGAGGACATTTTTACAACCTCAAAGGATAAATATAAAAGAAAAAAAGTTAAGCAGTTCAAATTTCAGCCCCTTACAACTGGTGTTTCAAAACTACACCTGACATTCAGATCTACATTTCATCATAATGTACTTATCCCACTCAGTTAGAGGCACACCAAATCACAAAGTAGTTTGGTAGAATCCCAAGTTGGAATATAAGTCATTGAGAAATAAAGACAAAAGAGATTCAGAAAATGAATAACTATGACAGGCCTATCCTTTTAACAGAAAATATTAAGGCTGGGTAATTCTTCCTAAATACGAATAAGTATTATGTGGCTAAAACTCAAAACCAACACCTTGAAAGACCTTTCAAAATTATTTGGGAGGGCAAGACGTTTTGCTTTTAAGGCTGTCCCAATAGTTGACTAGATATATAATAGTAATCAGCTAGAGCTTTCCTTTATTCACCACCTTAAACCACATTTTACTCTTTCTCTGATATTATATTTTATGAGAAAAGCAGATTCTTATTTGCTAACCATTCATATTTGCAGGTGTCCTTGCAGGTTCCACTGCTATTTAACTCAGGAAACTACTACTTCCACTACTTTCTGAAAAATGTTTTCACTTGGAAGATTCTCTAGCCAAAACTCTACAGGCTATGCAGGCCTAAATAATATCAAAGTGGTAATAAGTGGTTCCTGTACAGGGGCAAATATGTATTAAAGAATGCAATGACATTTACTATGCTTGTGGCCATCTAGAATCTTTGCCTACGTTTCCTGTTGTTCAAAATTTTGCCACTTTACGAGTCCCTTCTTCCCAAAACTGAAGCCAGAACTCACTCTCCCAGCTTCCTTAGTCCGGCAATGGGATCTAATGGCCAGCAACCAACTGCATTCTCACATGACTTCAATTCAGAAATAGCAATGTAAGAAAGCAAATGAGAAAACTCATCTTTTTTGGTAAGAGAGGTGGTAAAGATGCCCCTTTCAGGGCAAAAGTGTGACAGCACTTCTCACCTCCAGTCCCCAGCATTACTGGTGGAAGCTGTGATGTCAGTATGAGGACTCGTGGGGCCGGTGCCCGGAATGTGGCTCGAGTGGTGCCCCCATTCTCTTGACCTGTTTGTCGGGTGTCCTGTAAATTCTGTGGGCTTCCAAATGCCCTTTAAAAAATTTTTTTTCTGCTGATGTTAGCTAGAGAGTGGATTCTGTGGTTTGCAACTACGAATTTTGTATCATACAAAAATGTGGACTAAGCAAACCATGGTTTTACCAACGTGATGGTAGAGTGAATACCAATTCAATAATAAACTCAATAGTCCGCTACAGAGAACCGGTCACAAGTGTGCTTCTGTGCTAGAGGTGGTACAGGAACAAAGAAAAGTACCACAGAACCCTCGTTAATAAGTTAATACACGGACATGCAGATATAAAATAAAGTTAAAAGAAACTTAGAAGATACAGAAGCATCTATGTAGTTACTGCAACAATACAATAGCATATTGCATACACAGCTAAGGATGAAAAATGTTTACTGATGCATTAAAATGTCCATTGGGTTTGCAGAAAATCTGTCATGCTGCCAAAGAAATTAAATATACCTTTTATAACTACTAGAATTCTGTTATGTGAGAGAAAATATTTATAAATCATATACCTCATAAAAGATCAATATCCAGAATATATACAGAACTCATACAACAGAACAATAAAAAAGACCCAATTCCAAAATGAGCAAAGGACTTAGACATTTCTCCAAAGAAGATACACAAATGGCAAATAAGCACATGAAAAAATGTTCAACTTCCTTAGTTATTAGGGAAAATGGAAATCAAAACCAAAATGGGATATTTTTTCACACCCATTAGGATGACTATTATCAAAAAAAAATAGAAAAAGGGAATAACAAGTCAAGAATGTGGAAATAAAGAAATTGGAACCTTCATACATTGCCCTTGGGAATATAAAATTGTGCAGCCACTAAAGAAGGCAATTTACTGATTCTTCAAAAAGTTAACCACAGAGTTACCATATGATCCAGCGATTCTACTCCTCGGTATATATTCAAAAGAACTAAAAACAGGGACTCGGGTACATACGTATGAACCAATGTTCACAGCAGTATTATTCACAATAGCCAACAGGTGGAAACAACCCATGGACCCATCAACAGAGGAATGGATAAGGAAAATATGGTATATGCATATAATGGAAAATTATTCAACCATAAAAAGGAACGAAGTACTGATACATACTACAACATGGATGAACCCTGAAAACATCACACTAAGTGAAATAAGCCAGACACAAAAGGACAAATATTGTATAATTGCACTTATATAAGGTACCCAGTAAAGACAAATTAGTAGAGACAAAGCAGAATAGTGGTTACCGGGGGCTGGGGGAGAGGAGATGGGGAGCTGTTATTTAGAGTATAGAGTTTCTGTTTGGGATGATGAAAAAGTTCTGGAAATAGACAATAGTGACGATTGTACAACACTGTGAATGTAGTACTTAAGCTGCCGAATACACTTAAAAATGGTTAAAATGGCACATTTTGTTATGTATCTTTTACTGCAGAAAAAAATTCAGTCATAAACCTTATCTAGAAATGTTCCAAAGTTTAAATTCAGTATTATTCCTGTTGGCTGCTTCTTATTATTTAAGATATAGATTCAATTAGTGGATCTAACTAGAAAAATGGCAACACAGATAGCATGGTTAAGAGGTCGGGTTAAGAGACCTAGGTTACAGGGACTTCCCTGGTGGTCCAGTGGTTAAGACTCCGGCTTCAACTAAGATCCCACATGCCACGTGGGCAAAAAATTAAAAAACTTTTTTTTAATTAAAAAAAAGAAGAGAGACCTAGGTTACAACACTGGCTCTACCGTTAACTAGCTTATTTGCCTCCTTAAAACAGGGCCTGACGTAATTGTTGCAGTTAATCGGCATTGTCATTAGTTTGTATTATTGTATAAAAAACCCCATGGAAAACAACAATACGTTTCATTACAGAAAAAATTTTAAACTTTGGCACATCAGATAAATGAACATTGGAAGAGAAGCGGGCGGGGTGATTAAGACGCAATATCCCTAATACGTACGTGGACCTCAAACCAAAAGATGAGAGAGCGTCCAGGTAGAGAAGCAGCAGGAAGGCTACTCTGGATCACAGGGTCAGTCAAGGCAGGCTCCTCTGAACTAAGCCATGGAAGATGAAATGCAGCTGCAGTGGAAAAGTCTACGGTTAAAGCACTCTGGGTGGAGACAACAGCAAAAGCAAAGGCCAGAACACAACAGGAACTTTGAGAGTTTGAGAAACACAGAGAAAGAAGCTCTGCAAGCCTGGAAAAGAGAAGCAGGGGAGAGATAAGGTTGAAGAGGCGGACAGAAGCCAGATCTCACAGGCCTACTGAGAAGAGGGGGCTATGATTCTAACCTCAGAGGGAAACCACTGAAGCAGAGGAGTGACACGATCCAGTTTACTGGGTAAGAGATCACTTGGTTGCTATGTGGAGAAAGGATGGAGTAGGAAAGCAGAGTGGAAGCAGTTGGGAAGGAAGCAGGGGAGCAGTTGGGAAACTAGTTTTAATAATTTAAGTGAAAGATGATATAGCTTAGATTCAGGATGGTAGCAGTAGTAATAGAAATATGTGTACAAATTCAGGTTGCATTGGCTAGTACGAGGGAAAATATCTAACTATTTCATTAACCCCCCAAAAGATGCAGATTAAAATTATACAATTTCCCCTATCAAATTCACAGAGGTTAAAAATGGATAATACAAACCCTGAGGAATATGTAGTTTGAGGAGGCACTCAGGAACCTCTGAGAAGCAATTTGCTACGTTATCAAAAGTCTTTAAAAATTCTCATAATTTTTGACTTAGTACCTAGCACAGTCTTTTATTAATTAATTTGACTTCTAGAAAACACACTAAAGAGAAAAATCAAGGTTTATGCTGAATAATGAATTGCAGCACATTTATACTTGCAAAAAAAATGGGGGGAATATCTAACATTCAACACTTAAGGAGTAGCTGAATTACAGCTTGCGATAAAGCACTACGTAACCGTTAAAATCATGTTCATTAAAGGGTTTCAAGATATGGAGAAAATGCTGACATTATACAAGCCTAGAAAATTAACTAAGAGAGCAAATAATGTTAAAGTTTTGCTTTGTTTTCCTGCTGGTAAATTTTGGTATGTGAACTGAACATAGAGAGCCATCAAATAATTGGTAGGCAATAAAAATTTAATAATCACTAACTTCTTCTAGAATCAAAACTCAATATATATGCTCAGAAAATGTATGTGCTCAACTCATTACATACTGTCCGTATCTTACGGTATTGGTCTCTTGTTATCTTTGGTACTAAAAAAAAGGAAGCAGGGAAGTTTCAGTTTTGCGGTTGTCATAGTAATTTAAGAATAAACATGTGCGTTCCAAATCTATTTGTCACTCTACACCTCCAGTGCCTAGCACAGTACCTGGAACGTAAGAGGAGCTCAATAAATATTTCTGAGTGAATATCCCTGAAAATAAACCTCGCGGTTCCAACTTAGCACCAAAGAAATCTCAAAACCTCAACTTGGAAAAGGTACATAAAATCGTGACAATACTTTATAACATTGTGAGTGGTTACAAGGTACCAGGCATTATTAAAGGTTTTACCCACTTTTTCTTTAATCCTCATAAGTCTCCATCTCTGAATTACTTTTCACGTTGTAAAACTAGGAAACAGGCTCAAAAATGTTAAGGTCACACTGCAACTAAGTTTGAACTCAGGGCTTCTGGCGCCTAAATGTATCCAGACATGAAGTAACAAGACAAGATGTTTCTTTTCAATGATCAGAACTGACGGGGACTTTCCTCCAGGCTTCCCCTACAGTTCTGCTGAGTGTTCACTAACTTCTACGTGGCACTGTAGTTATCCCTTTGAAGATTCGTCCCTCACCGGCAGAACCCAGCCCAGCGACCTCCCCTCCCCCGCTGTGACCTCCTCGAGGGTGAAGGACCGAGTTTCCACGCCGCTGGGGACAGCCATACCGAATTGGGGATTGGCACAGGGCAGGGGGCTCACCCCTCCCCCTTTGGCGGTACAGTTTTGGTTTAACTTTACAGCCAAGCCTTGCGGATCAGGACTCACAAACTGGGTCCTGGTAGGTGCCCCGCCCGCCCTTCGGACCAAGCTCCAGGCGCGAGGAAGGGAGTCTCCGCCCGCAGGGGCGGCTGGGGCGCCGAGCCGACGGTTTCTATGACAACCGAGCAACTCCCCCGCCCCCCCCGACACACGCACAGTTTCCCCTGCAGTCTCCGCCCCTAGTGTCTCGCCGCTCCGCCCCTCCCAGGAACCCGAGCTCTGACCACCAAGAACGCGCGAGGGAGGAGGCGCCCTGTGCCCTCTTACCTCTCAGCGCCTGGTGCATACCCCCAATGCCGCTGTACAGCTCCAGGACCCGCAGAGGCTCCATCCCCAAGCCGCCGCCGCCGCCGCCTCGGAGCTAGGCCTGCCGGTCCCGTGGCTCCTCCTTCCCCCCGGCAGCGCCGCTCCCTCGCCTTTGGTTCCGCCGCTTTTCAGTACCCCCCCCCCTCCGCCCCCTCCTCCTAAAAGCTCAGGCTCACGGCTTCACAGGACAGCGCGGGGCCCGGGGCTGGCAGAGGTTAGCAGGTGGACAAAGGGCAGAAAACACCAAGGCCTCCCAAGTGAATGGCAGCCACTCCTTGGCCTGATTTACGCTCCATCTTCCTTTTAAGGTGTATTCAGGAGCCTTGGGAGGGAAAAAGAAAATCCGGGGCTCAGTAGATGGGCAAAATCTGCCTTTGCCTCAAAGTGAATTGACACGGGTTAGAAGCCAGAAAAACTTATTTTTCAGGCACGCTGCTTTTCTATCCCTTGGAAGCCTAAAGCGTCCAAACCTTTCTTCCTTGAGTACGTGCCTTGAGCACGTAGCACGTGCCTGGTGTTGGGCCCTAGCTTGAGTATGGAGATAAATCAGCCTCTCACCCAGAGAAGGTGCCAGAGTTACAAGTGCACAAGTCAGCACACGTGCCCCAGAGATCCGGTGTGAGCTAACACAGAGGACGCCTGCTTAATTGTTAGTGAGGTTCGTTCTGTTTTAGCTTGGAAAATACCCCCAAGATTGGATATGCTGTTCATAGAACTATTGAAGTTGCCAAATGCAAGTTCGTGCGCCTGACGCACGGTGAGGCCAAATGATACTGAAACGTGTGAATTGGGAGCAGAGAAAGGTTTACTGCAGGGTGAGTCAAGAATAGGTAGCTCAAAACCCCAGAGCTCTCCAAAGGATTGTAGCAAAGCCTTTGTAAGGGCCAGGGGAGGGAGGGGTGTCCCAGGGTTTGTGATCAGCTCGTGCACAGTTCTCTGATTGGCTGATGGTGATCAGTCCTTAGGTGCCGGAAGGTCTGGAGCTAATGCTCATGATCATCAAGTAGTTAATTTCTTCCATTTGGTAGTGGTTTTAGCATCTGTGAAACAACTCAGGAAATGTGCATCAGATACTGTTATCCAGGTCCTTCAGCGAGGAGCTACAGCACAGGCTGTGAGGAGGGGTCTATCCCGGCAAGACCCCACAGGGTCCGTTAATTTCTTCCATTTGGTAGTGGTTTTAGCATCTGAAAAACTCAGGAAATATGCATCAGATACAAATTATCTAGGTACTTCAGAGAGGAACTAAAGCAGAAGCTATGGGGGAGGGGGTCTGTCCCAGGAAGGCCCCACAGTGTCCTGCTCGGTTACAGTTATGGCCCTCCAAGTGCTAGGGCCTTGCTTCTCCAAGATGATCCACTGACCAAATTGTTAGAAGCTGGATTACAAACTAAGAAAACGTGGTCATACCCAGGAGAAGAAATGGTCTCATTGTGAAATGTTTTTCTGTTGTTCCCATGACCACCACACGTTCACTTTTTTTTTTTTGGCCTCTTACACACTTTCACTTTTGTTAGGAGAAATTGAGGAGTACCGCTTGTAATAATAACTGATAGAAACATGCACATGTGCTAATGTAATGCTGTTAACAAAAGTATGCCTACTGTGTCTCCGTTATGGAACTGACTGATGCATTTTGATGTGTCCTGTGAAATTTTTTAACCATAAATGTGTATTGGCCTTTGAATGTTTTTTTGTTTTGGCGGGTTTCTTTTGGCTGCATTGGGTCTTCGTTGCTGCGCGTGGGCTTTCTCTAGTTGCAGTGAGCGGGGACGACTCTTTGTTGCGGTGTGTGGGCTTCAGTAGTTGTGGCACATGGGCTCAGCAGTTGTGGTGCACGGACTTAGTTGCTCCGGGCATCTGGGATCTTCCCGGACCAGGGCTCGAACCCGTGTCTCCTGCATTGTCAGGCGGATTCTTAACCACTGCACCACCGGGGAAGTCTCGGAATGTTTTCTTATTGGTCACTTATTGCAGATAAGAGGGGTGGTGTGTAGAAAGATACCAGAGAAGGGAGTCTTAACCCTGGCGTTGCCAGTAACCGGTTGTGTGCCTTGGCGGTGAGCCTGGTTTCCTCATCTGTAAAAGAAAGCACAAGAAAGAAGGGGAAATGATTGCTGAGGGCCCTGTGGCTCTAAGATTCTGAAGCTGAATTAGTATTTGAAAACGTGAGTCCTGATTGGGCCACATGTTAATTACTGGCTCAAATTGAAATGATCTTGAAAGAAGACATTTAAAAAATCTGCTTTAAGCGAATATGCTTTTAAACCAATTAGGCCTGTAGAAATCGTATACACACTAACATCATGTATATAATGCATGAAACAAATTTTTTAATATTTATTGCATAATATTAGTACCATAAATATATATCAGGACATACAATATAAAAGGAGCTATGTAGTCACAGTGATTTATGTATAGTCAAGAACCAATACATTAAATAAATCTAGCATCTGTTTAGCATTAGTGCTATAAATCAAAATAAATATGACCGAGGATCTTACCTTGTAGGAGAGAAGGCAAATAGAGGGAAGGGTTCATGAAAAATACCAGCTTCCTGAGAGGAAGAGTAGAACCCCATCCCCACACAGGATGATTACAAACTGTTCACTCTGATACTTAAGGGTCTTCACAATGTAACCCCAGACTCATTTTTCTGCCTTAACTTTGCTTTCTCCCCTTCTTTAATGCTGCTGCAAACTAGAGTACTCGGAATCCCCCAAACATCCTTCATTTCTGAGGTTCCCTTTCCCTTCTTTACCCTGCCTAGAAATCCTAACCTTCTTCAAGACCCACACTTCGAGCAGAAGTTTCCTTCTAGACTCCCAGGCTGGAAACCCACGACTTGTTTCAATTCCCCAATCCACTTGCCTCCCAGTCTTCTGAAATACAAATTCCACCGGTTCCTATCACTAAATCCTTTCAGTTCGCTCCAGCCCAGTTGTCACCTCATATATGCCACTTCTTCTCTTCACCTGGTATTTCCTCTCTAACGCTGACCATGCGTGACGATCATTTCAAGAACAGAAACTTGCTCCATGAACATAATTTAACAGCTCTCTCCATGGAAGCATCTGTAAGACACTAAGCCCCCTTGGATCAGATTATGTATGCGTTCTCTTCCAAACCCCGGCACAAGCTGTTGAGCTGGGGGGGTGCCCCAATCAGGAGTAGCCAAGGAGGAATGTGGGAAGGGCAGATAAAGAAAAAAAAGAGATGTATGTTGATTATCCCTTCTTAAATGTTCTTGCAGGAGAAAAAGGGCTTTCTAGTCCTATAGTTTCCCATAAAGTTATCCTCAATGATATGTCCAATAGAGCTGATACGCTAATCAGAGAAGCTCAACACACTTTTTGAAAATACAAACATCAAGAGTTGACCTTTAGGATGTTCACTGCATATTCCTTCAAAACATAAAAAAAATACCCTTTGTTAAAAAACCAAAATGCTAGTTAACACTTTGCACATATGAAGTACATCAGAAATAATTAAAGGGCACAATATAATACCAAGGGTATATTAAAATAATAGCCTACTCTCAATTATTTAAGGGCTCACTGTACAAGCTGAACTCTAATGATGTTTTATTCTTCCTCTCCTGCCTGTCACTGATCATTAATATTTAACAAAATTAAACATAGCCTGCCAAATGCTTAAAATACTTTTTTGCAACCATCTCTGAGTTTCCATGATCCACGCCATTCCCTTTTTTTTTTTTTTTTTTTTTTAACTTATTTATTTATTTATTTTTGGTTGCGTTGGGTCTTCGTTGCCGTGCACGGGCGGCTTTCTCTAGTAGTGGCGAGCGGGAGCTACTCTGTTGAGGTGCGCAGGCTTCTCATTGCTGTGGCTTCTCTTGTTGTGGCTCACGGGCTCTAGAGCGCAGGCTCAGTAGTTGCGGCGTGCGGGCTTAGTTGCTCCGTGGCACGTGGGATCTTCCCGGACCAGGACTCGAACCCATGTTCCCTGCGTTGGCAGGTGGATTCTTAACCACTGCGCCACCAGGGAAGTCCCAGGCCATTCTTTATTCCCGGGTGAAACATGACGTGGGCTCCTATACTGGACTGCCTACAGGAAGAGAATAGCCTGCTTATGCCAGTTTGAGTAATGAATAAATTACACTCTGATTTTACACAGAAAAAGAATGGTCTTTATGAACTGCATGGAAAGTTAAAAAGTAGTCAAATGGAAATAAATTGTCAATAAATGCCCTCAAGAGAAGAAATCATATTCAGAAGAAATTTGAATTGGAAAGACCCAGAGAGCTCATCTATCACACGTGATGATTCCAGACACTTATTCCAGAATGCCTTTTACCAGTTTCTGATCCTCCAGCACGAAGACCGTGAGCTGCTAATGAGGGACACCGCGTACTTCACAGGGTAAGGTGTTTGGAGTTGAAGAGCTTGAATTATTAGAAAAACCTTCTTTATAGTCACCTAAAATCCAGTTCCTTTTAGATTTGCTCTCTGCGTTGATTTTGAAGAACTATCCCTCTTCTGTAATGAATTGCATTGTGGTTAAGACTATATGCTTGAAAGCCAAAGAGTGTAGATAAGAAATCGTAGCTCTGCCTCTTCCTAACTCTGTGACTTTGGGAAAGTCACTTAACCTCTCTGAGCCTAAGAGCACATCTAAGATGTGTGAAAACAGAACATGCAGCTGCTATGGGGATTCAATGAGAATTAAGAGCACTTTGCCCAGTACCTGGCACAATATAAAGGTATATATGATAAATGGCATCTATATAATGACATTCTCTAAGTGACGCATTCTCAGTCCCTTCAGCTGGGTCCTATGGCATGCCTCTGACCCCTGAAGTCAATCACACTCCAGTTTGGTGATGCCTGTTTTAGGCGCCGTAAGTGAACACGGGGCCCAAACAAGGTCACATCAGCAAGGAGAGTGGTCCAGGTGGACACAGACGTCTAAGGGCTCTAGGGGAGCTTATGGGAGGCATCCTGGGGTGGCCAGGGCTTGGAGCAGTGTGAAGTAAACACTGGATTCAGAAAGCCATAGCCATGACTGAGGGGCTGCTAAGCAAAGAAGAGGCATAGGAAGTCAGAAGGCAGCAGCACACATAATGAGAGACCCCCTCTTAGCTCCCAGAAAGACCATGGCAGCTGTGAAGGTGTCTACACATCTGGCAATCTCAGGAAAAAAAATTGCTAAAGTGACCTCACCCAGGATGCATGAGCAGGTGAGACCTGGGATGGAGGTGACGGGAAACTTATTATTACCATCCGATCATTTATTGATTCTTTCGTGTGCCAGGCACTGAAGAGACTTTTAATTAAAAAATTTTAAGGGTAAAAATCCGCCATCTATTTCTGACCATAAAAATTCCAACAATAAAAAACAATTTAATACCTTCTTCTCTCTAAGCATAGGACTATTTTACCAATTTCACTGAGCTACACTGGCCAGTGGGGTAGCCATTTGCCACATCTGTTGACTTACGTTTAAATTAATAAACATTAAATATTTAGTTCATCAGTCACTTGAGGCACATTTCCAGTAGCACATGTGGCTGGTGGCTCAGCAAAAAGAGACCATTTCCGTCATCACAGAAAGTTCTCTTGGACAGAACTACTCAAGAGTGACAGTCTCTTGAAGTTATGACATTTGTGGGTAGCCCACCAATAAATGGACAGTGTTGAAATGTGCAGCAATCACTTAATTACTGCATACTGAACACTGATTTAAATAAGTGCCCTAAAATATGGAGTAAAAGGAACGCAAAGAAAAGCAAACCTTGTAGCCAAACATTCATCTTCTTTCTCTGGGGTCCAGACACCTTATTCATAGACGGTCACAAAGGAAAAGAAACAGGAAATAGCAGATGTGTCCTATCAATGACATCACAAATTTCTAAGAGAAAAAGCACAGGTGGAAAAATATGAACTTCCTGGAGTCTGGAAGGAATAGTACTTTTCTGCTCTGAAGAATATTCTAGTGACTTCGGATTGTAAACACTAACTTACACTTACCTCAGAAGAAGAAAAAGAAAAAATGGTTTTTTAAATTGGAATCAAGAGGAAATTTCATGATAGATTTTTTTTGCTGAAAAGCATAGAAACCACGCAGTGTGCCTTATAGCTTTGCCATTTCCGAGGACTCAGTCATAGATTTTGACCTGGATTTTTCTCTTTGAGGCTCTTTCTGAAATTTCGAATCAAGCAATGTTTTGCAGCAAATTTTAAAGATTACATTTTAATTAAATTAAAGACAGTGAGATTCTCTATCTTTAAAACTGCTTTCATACGCTCATGGAAAGTTAGAGCAGGAAGGAGCCTTAAGGACTATATGGTCCAGTGTCTTTCCAACTATTTTTAGATGTAGAATCTTTTGTTCAAACAAAATCTCATTTAGAATCAGGGCAGGGACTTCCCTGGCAGTCCAGTGGTTAAGACTCTGCGCTTCCACTGCAGGGAGTTCGGGGTTCGATCTCTGGTCAGGGAAGTAAGATCCCACATGCCACGTGGCACGGGCAAAAAATTAAATATAGAAAAGAAAAGTATAGAATCAGGGCAGAGAGGGAGAGGTAGGGTGAGGGTGTGTGCGCGCACACACACACACACCCGCACACACACACAGCTGTCCCCTTGTCGAAGCATGGATAAGAAGCAACCCAGAAGCACCTCTCCTACTGCCATTGGTCTCGGTAGCTACGCCTAAGTGACCTGGGGGGACATGGATTGTAAAGCACTGATTTCATCCAACCTCAGTTTGAGAGATGCAGACACAGAGATCCAGAGGGATTAGGTAACTTGCCCAGGCCCGCAGGTAGGTGGAGAACAGGGAATTCCAACTCACTGGAAAGTCCGTAACTTAGTACAAAAGATACTTCATCGGCTCTGCTGTCCCATGCCTGCTGGGCCCCCGTCCTCAGATGAAAAGCTCAGGGGTCCAAACAAAAGCAGCCCTAGTCACCAGAATATGGTGCTTCCTGAGAAGAGGGTGGCCTGAGGGATAAAGGCAACTTTGGAGAATTGTGAAGCGAACCCGAACCCATACAGCAATACATGTTCTAAAGGTCAGGCGCAAAGGTTAATTCTGCTTCACCAAAGAGGATTCGTTGCGGAGCGCGGGATCTAGGCGTGCGGGCTTCAGTAGTTGTGGCTCGCGGGCTCTAGAGCGCAGGCTCAGTAGTTGTGGTGCACGGGCTTAGTTGCTCCGCGGCATGTGGGATCTTCCCGGACAGGGCTCGAACCCGTGTCCCCTGCATCGGCAGGTGGATTCTTAACCACTGAGTCACCAAGGAGGTCCCAAAGCTTATTTTAAAAAAATAAATAAATTGGTTAATATGAATCCTGACTCTAATACTCACTTTCTTCATCTATGAAAGAAGGGTAATATTTGCTAGCAAGGTAGTCGTCTGTATCCAATCAATTATTAATTTGTGTATATATATATCTGTATATGTGAGTGTATATATATATATATATATATATATATATACATAAAGAGAGAGAGAGAGAAACTCAGTAATATGCCTAGAACAACAGTCCAATCAATTATTAATTTGTATATATATATATCTGTATATGTGAGTGTATATATATATATATATATATATACATAAAGAGAGAGAGAGAGAAACTCAGTAATATGCCTAGAACAACAGATACTGATTTCCTTCCACTTTGTTCTGTTTGAGATTTGTTCATTTAACAGCTGAACCACAAATTATAATGTAAGGTATAACCCATTCTTTTCTAACAATTACACAGAGAGAATTCTTTTCCTAGTGTGTTTTCAAAAGAAGTTATATTACCAGGAGACCAGTTTGCATATTATCCAACAAGATGTCTTTATTGTTTTCTATTGCAGCCTTCAATGAATAGAGGAGAGAAAAATGTAATGCCTTTGAGAGCTGTTATTACTTTGCTCCTTTTCTCTCGTAATTTACCTGAATATCCAGAACTGTCTGAGGTAGCCAAATCTCACAAACCAAAAGGATCAGGAAGAGGAAAAGGGAAAAGACATACACGCACAGGCACACTTGCCTGCACACACACGCTCCACAAAAGTCCTTATTCTTCATAGTCTTTTTTTCAAAAGTTGCTACAATTATTAGTACTGACAAACTAAAAGCCAGAGAAGAATCATATACAAGGATTTTTCATTTTACCCTTGCTGGTTAGGTAGTGTTTTAGATGCACGACAGAACTTAGAATCATTCTCATGTGATCCAATAGTGATAAAAATAAATGAAATAGAACAGTCCCATAATACTGCACTTACTATATTTATTCACTGTATAAGGAAAAAAACCAACTTTGTATTTAGTTAAAATTGTTAAAATTGACTTTACTAGCTTTCAAAGTCACTTCCATAAATATTATACAACACAAGCCCAACTTATCCCCCAAACTTTCTATTCACACTTGGGATGCACCAGAGGCCATTAACCCTTGCATTCTAGAGTTAAACTGATTCCTGCAGATCAAGACTATTAGAGTTTCATTTCCATTTAAGGTAATAACTGCTAAGTTAAAATACAGTACAAGTCCCAAAGGGATTTGTTCTATGTTTAGTAATTCAGAGAATAGGAATGACTGAAATAGACTATATTTCAGTAGACGGCAAAAGTATGTTTTAATAATAGGATAACATCAATAATACATGATAATATAGGCTTATAAGTTTCAAAGAACTTTATGAATGTTTAAAATGTTTATTAATCTATTTTAGACCTATCAGATTTTCTTTTTTAATATTCTGCTTTATTACAAAGAATAAAAAGAAAACTTCACATGACTTGCTCAGTGTCACATAAAACAATATTCTCCGGGTTAACAGATTAATTTACAAATCACAGAAGCACATTTTTAAAGGAAGAGAAATTAGAAGATAGTAAGAGTATTAAAAAAAAAAGTCTGGAAGGCATCAAGTAATAAATAAGAGAGTTGGCATATTTTGAGGAAAAAATTCACATTAGCAGTTAAAAATCATTCTGGTTAGGAAAGAATGTCCGGAATCTACATGTCATATCTTTTTTTTACTCCGTTCATTTTAGGTTTAAATCCTAGAATAGGGTGGGAAAAGAATGCAACAAAGAGCAGTCTTTATATATCCTTGTAGAGTTCACAGTTTTAAAATCCAAAAGCTTCAAATTGCAGTTTCATCAAAATACTAGTTCCCCATAGAGATGAGACATTATTATTTGGAAAATAAATTTTTGTTTATCACCAAAAGTGAAAGAGACCTGATAAACATACATTAGAAATACCCAGAGAGGGACTTCCCTGGTGGCACAGAGGTTAAGAATCCGCCGGCCAATGCAGGGGACATGGGTTTGAGCCCAGGTCTGGGAAGATCCCACATGCCGCGGAGCAACTAAGCCCATGCGCCACAACTACTTAGCCTGTGCTCTAGAGCCCTCGAGCCACAACTACTGAGCCTGCGTGCCACAACTACTGAAGCCCACGCACCTAGAGCCTGTGCTCCGCAACAAGAGAAGCCACCGCAATGAGAAGCCCGTG
The DNA here is from genome assembly GCF_002837175.3 of Physeter macrocephalus. Classification (NCBI taxonomy): domain Eukaryota; kingdom Metazoa; phylum Chordata; class Mammalia; order Artiodactyla; family Physeteridae; genus Physeter; species Physeter macrocephalus. The sequence continues at coordinate 10,095,744 of NC_041224.1, read as the reverse complement.
CACCACAACGAAGAGTAGCCCCTGCTTGCCCCAACTAGAGAAAGCCCGCGTGCAGCAATGAAGACCCAACACAGCCAAAAATAAATAAATAAAATAAAATATTTAAACCATAATTGGGAAAATAGGGAAATATATATAAAAAGAAGGAAAGAACTATGGCTGATATTTTGATATTTCTCCTGCTAGTCTTTCACAAATTATATTTTACCAAAATCATAATTTTATCGCATATGTATTTTTAAATTTTTATTTATTTTATTTATTTATTTTGGCTGCATTAGGTCTTCATTGCTGCACATGGGCTTTCTCTAGTTGCGGCAAGCAGGGGCTACTCTTCGTTGCAGTGTGAGGGCTTCTCATTGTGGTGGCTTCTCTTGTTGCGGAGCATGGGGTCTAGGAGCACAGGCTCAGTAGTTGTGGCACGCGGGCTCAGTAGTTGTGGCTCGCAGGCTCTAGAGTGCAAGCTCAGTAGTTGTGGCGCATGGGCTTAGTTGCTCCACGGCATGTGGGATCTTCTCATACCAGGGCTCGAACCCGTGTCCCCTGCATTGGCAGGCAGATTCTTAACCACTGCACCACCACGGAAGCCCCTCGCATATGTATTTTATACCCTGATTTTTTTCACCTAACGTTTTATCATGACCAATTCTGCACTTCATTATATATATATCAAAAGATATACATTTTTAAGTGTGATCTCTATTTTTTCTGAATTTTAGAAATAATACACACTAATTTTGAGGGGTAAAACAAATTACAAAAGTATAAAAAGGAGAAAAGATACATCCTTCTATAAAACCTTGATTCCATACTTACCCCTGAAACACGACCACTTTTAACACTTTACTGAATATCTTTCCTGCCTTAACAATACATAAGTACATAAACAATCATTTATTTTTCTGTTCTCTCAGTATTGAACACTTTAGAGGTTTTAGTTTTTCACATCAATAGTGAGTGTAATGTATATTCTTGCATATTAATATTAAAATATTCTCTTATTATGTTTACCAATCGAGTCTAAAATGGGGTTACTGGGTAAAAAGTTTATAATTATGGCCTAAGTCCTTTATGCAGATGGTCAAAAGTCTCTCCACAAAAGACTGCAGAGCCCACATTCCCATCAGCAGTGGCTGGAACACTCTCCTGCTGTATCCTTACGAAGTGTTGCCATTTGTAACCTTTGTCAATCTTGTAGGTCACAAATAAGTAGGGCATTTTTATTTTCCCTTTTTTTGATTAACATAAAAACCTAAATTTTTATATGTTTAGGTTAAGTATATGTTTATTAGTCATCTGTAATTTTTTCTTTTGTCAATTATTTGTGACACTTGTCCTTTTTCTACTGGGTTAATATGCGTTTCTTATTGAATTATCACAAATGTTATTTTTGTTGTTAGTTCTAAAGCTATCAGCCACATGTATTACAAAAACACCTCCCAGTTCCACATTTTCCACTTAATTTGGTTTATAATATCTTATGACACAAAAGTACTTAATTTTCTGCAGCCAAATACACATATTTTTCCTTTGTGACTTACCCTGTAGAATCTTTTTAGGTTTAGAGAGTCCTTTACTTAGAAAAAAATAAACTAAATTCACCTCCATGTTCTTCTTTTCCTTATGCTTCAGTTTTAAAATTTATTTTGATATAGTATGCAAGGTGAGGTTTTTAAACCCAACTTTCCTCTAAAAATCTAGTTTCCCCTTTCACATTGGTTTTTAATACTTCCGGTTCTACACACTATGTTCGAATTCAGTGTGATCTTCATTGGGGCGGGGTATCCCTTCTTGGAAAAGTCTGCTGGGGAACCATACTTTTAATTACTCAAGCTTCATAATACATTCTCACATCTGGTAGGAAGCGTCACAATTCCTCTTCTTTGGCAAACATTTCTTAGCTATGCCTTCCCATTCTTAGCTCCTTTCAATATTTTCCCAAGATCTGGTACCAGTTATCCTCCGAGTTCCTTTCCGTGAGAAGGGCAGCAGAGATCAAAACCCAGCGCCTAGAGGACATGTTCAATTTTCCCACATACCTTGTGGCTGTAGGTAGTGTGATAGCAGGGACCATTTCTACTCTTTCAGCTTTAGAGGGGGGCTTTTTAAAGTCATAAGTCCATTTTGATGCTTCCAATTCAATAACACCCTTTTAAACCTTGCTTTATCTAATGTAGCACTTATTATGCACTTCCCCCCTTTTCAGACCTACCGGTACACCATCTTTTCACCAACCTTGGTGCACCATGCTATGTGTTTAAATGCTAAATCCTGTTTACATGGGTGTTAATGGGTGTTGCACAAAATTCAGAAGAATCCATCTCCCTCTCCCTCTCTCTCTCTCTCTCTCTCTCTTTTCCTTTTGGACTCTTGCCCTAATATCCTCAAGTTGGCTCAGAGTAGACTGGTCCACAGAACCTTTCCAGGTATGGTGTTGCACAAAATTCAGAAGAACCCATCTCCCTCTCCCTCTCTCTCTCTCTCTCTCTCTCTCTTTTCCTTTTGGACTCTTGCCCTAATATCCTCAAGTTGGCTCAGAGTAGACTGGTCCACAGAACCTTTCCAGGTATTTTCATCTCTTTGGAGCACATCACCCGCTCTCAGGAAAGGAAAGGAAAGGAGAAGCGTGGAGGGGAGGGAAGACAAAATGAGAGGAGAGAAAAGAAAAAAAATCACTAAGGTGTAAGGCCCCTGGCCTCACTAATATTGTCGCCATATACTTATAATAAAAATGTAATAAAACAGAAAACATTTCAAGACAAAATCTTTCTCTCATTTTTCCTAATTAGGAACCAAAATACAGACTTTGCTTTATTTTTCAATTCAAATTAATGCCACAGTTTTTATTATTGTTATTATTTATTTTTAATTAAGGGCAATTTTAGTACTAAATTCTAATATTTCAGGAGTCCCCTGGGTGGATGGATGCATAGAAAGGTATTTGACTATCTCACGATTTGACTACCCTAAATCTGCCATGCCAATCAAACATAGTTTAAAAAGTAACCAAATTGACATCAAGAATTATTAGAGAAATGTATAATATATCAAGTTTTCAAATTCTCAGAAAGTTTTGATAGGTCTGTATAATTTTCACAATAGTACCTAGGATCTATAAAAACAAGCACAGGAGGCTTCCGTGGCATTCCAACGACAAGCCCATGTTCATATTATACTCAGATACCCACCTCCAAAACTATCACAAGGCAGTCGCAGACATTTTTGGCATATGAGCTCAGAGTTGTATATATATCTGTACACATTTATTTATGTGTGTTTTCACATTTTAAAAAGTTATGCCTGAAATGCAAAAAAAAAATTTCAACACAATACATAATATATTTTGTTTAATTTGTCTTGAGACAAGTTTATTTTAACACACATGGTAGTCTAGGATCATCCTACAACTGATGAAAGTTAACCATTTTTTAACTTCATGGGAACACTATTTTTAAACACATTTTATCTCCCAAAGTAATAACATAAATCAGTCCCAAGTGCTATGTCAGTTGCTTTAACAAAAAAAACAACCACAACCAAAAAAACTGCCTATGAGGAAAAACCACTACTCACATTTATAGCTTTACTTTGTGATTAGGGTGGACATTCAATTACAACACCTGCATGTGTAAACCACCTTTCCCCTGCAGCACCAACAACTTTGGGGTGATGGTCTGTGAAATCAAAGCATCCTCAAAGCGGTCCTCTCCCCTTTTACCTTGAATAGGAGTTAAAGTGCAAGTTTTGACTCAAGTACTGAACACTAGACACCACATTCCAAAGTGAAATACAACGGTATAAAGCAACATTTTCAAAGGAAGCATGCCAGGAAGGTTATGTAACTCTCATAACCATTTATCTGTGTCAAAGGCAAAAAGAGTTGGAGATTTTTGAAGATGAAGGTTTTTGGAGCAAGTTGCCAGCATGCTGTGTGAATCTGACCAGAAGATCCATGGGGTTGTTTGCTTACTGCAAGTGTAAGGCAAAGAGCTTCAAAGGGCTACCCAGGGATTGAGAATTGTATCCTCATTACCCTCTGAGCTTTTGAAGGTGAAGTATTTCCCTTGGACCAGATCTGAGCCACGCAAGGCAGCGCTAGCTGTCGTAGATCCCGCTCAGGACCATCCGCTGCAAAGTAGGTACCATAGCAAAAAGCAGCAAGGGGTGTACTTCGCAGTGACTCCTTGAGGCTGTGGACGACCAAATACAAATGCACTTCTGCAGGTCGAGGGAGCTCTGGGAAACAAAGGAGCACCTGCTAGAGGAAGGGCCAGTTTTAAACACAGGCCAAACGGAGAGGGACAGTTTTAAGTACTGGATCATCAACAGTCCTTCAAGTAAGAACTGTCTTATCTCCCCAACCTTTTCTCTGCTATGCGCTCTAACCCTACAGCAGCAAGAAACTTCAGCTACCAAGACGGAGAAGACATAGGAGCACTTGAGAGAGAGAGAGAGAGAGAGAGAGAGAGAGAGAGAGAGAGGGAGGGAGGGAGG
>NC_041224.1:10055457-10091240 GCF_002837175.3 Physeter macrocephalus | reverse complement strand
GAGGGAGGGAGGGAGGGGGAGAGAGAGAGAGAGAGGGATGGAGGGAGGGAGAGAGAGAGAGGGAGGGAGAGAGAGAGGGAGGGAGAGAGAGAGAGGGATGGAGGGAGGGAGAGAGAGAGAGAAAGGCCGGGACTCCCATCTCCTACAGCTCTTTGCCTTCTGCATGCTCATGCTGGGAAAGGGAAGACATGTCACTTTCAAGCAAGATTGTGATTTTGATTGTTACAGGAACGTGGACATTACAAATGACTATGGTTAATTTTCTCACTGGAAGCAACAGGGAAGTCTTTGATTTTCAAAAGTGGTGGGAATTGCTTGGATTGTCATTTGCACGATGATCAGACCATTTTCAAAGCTGTTTCCCTTGTCTTTTTATTCCCTCCTGCCCTTGACTTTCACACACAACCTTTTTTCCTCTTCTTCATGCTACAGTTTAATAATGATAATCACAACAACAGCCCACATTACTGAATGCTTACTCTGTGCCAGGCACTCTGCTATGTATTTTATACATACATTTCCCATTTCATCTTCATACGCATCTGTATTATTACCACCCCTATTTTACATATGAGGAAACTGAGGTTTATCCATGGTTGCAAGTAAGTAGAGGATTGGGAATTTCCCCAGGTAGCCTGACTCGAAAACAATGAACAATATGTAGCCTCTCAGTTCAAAGGATAAAAAATACCAGGCTTGCTGTCTTTAATAAAACATATGTGGATCTCCCCCCACTTCACGAGAAAATGGGAACATTCCATTGAAGGAGAATTAGTAGAAAAGTAAACATAGCTATTTTCTGTAATCATAAAATCCGCTGATGTACACACTTATTCCAAACTCCTGGATGATATCATTATGTCAACAATCACAAAGCTTTCTCAATCTGGACATGAAATAACCACAATCAAAACAACAATACCTAAAATTTGTAACGTTTGAGCTTTAAAACTGACTTTTCATATTTTAATCTAATTTTCTTCTCACAACAATCCTGTGAGTAGGTATCATGAATACTATGTTTTCCATGAGGAAATGAAGATTAAAGCTTTAAAAAACTGTGATTTATTTAACACCAAAAATGAATACATGAGAGTCAAGACTAAAGGGCGTACAGAACAGGGACCTCCCTGGTGGTCCAGTGGGGAAGACTCGAGCTCCCAATGCAGGGGACCCGGGTTCGATCCCTGATCGGGGAACTAGATCCCGCATGCCGCAACTAAGACCCAGTGCAGCCAAAATAACTAAATAAATAAATAAAAAGGGGGAGCATATATCAAAGGGAAGTTGACATATCAATTCACCGTTGCACCAATATTTATTTTAATCACTCTTGATCCTTATGCTTTGCATTTTTCAGTCATCAAAATGCCTCACAAATCCTCTTCCATATAATGAATCCCTCACTTCATTCCAATGAGATAATTCATGGCAACTAACGATGCATATGGTTTTCAGATGCAGAAAGTAGGGCCTCAAGAAGTACATGAGCTGGCCAAGTCACTGGGATACAAGAATCTTATAGGATTCTACAAAACTGAGTTGAATTTATGTCCTAATATGGAAAGGCATGCCTTTTCTCACTAGAGAGATTCTTCTAGAACTTCAAAACCATGCCACTCTATTTCACAGTAACCTAGTCATCTGGATCGCTGTTCTCTGAGAGAGCAAAGTTTCATGCAAGCAATTAGCCCTGCTAATTAGATTCTAGGCTTTTTCTTTTTTGAATTCCAAAAGGTAAAGCATTCTTTTCTCTCTATGCTTCATCTCCTCACAAGCAAAGACTCATAAACATGCCCACCTTCCAACCACTATATTTTTCACACTCCAATAGCCACAAATACTAACAATTCACTAGCACAGTGGTTCTCGGACTTGAGCGTTCCTCAGAACCATCTAGATGTCTTGTTAAAACACAGACTTCCTTCCCCAGAGTCTCTGATTCAATCACATCTGGAGTGGTGCCTGACAGTGGGCACTTCTAACAGATTTCCAGATGATGCTGCCACTGCTGGTCTGGGTACCACACTTTGGGAGAGCCCCCGGATACACATTTCTCCCAAACGTTCCCTTAAAGGGTCCCCACTGAAAAGCGCTCAGCTGCTAAGGCTTCTATTTGGAGGAAAAGGAAACAGTTGTCATGACTCATGGCCTTTTTCAAGTTTTTCCAGGCACAAAATTAAAAACAGAAAACGACTAGATTGAAAGCAAAATGAAAACAGCTAAACTGTCTAAATTTTGACTTACGGCATGGTTTCTGGGGTTAAGAAAAAAAACATAAGAACGACTCACGTGATCCTGAGGCTGACCACGCTGAAAGCTGTCACCACTGAGGCTACCAGAAAAACCTGGAGACCAAGCCAGGCTGCTCCTGTCCTAACCCAGAATCATCTCAGACACTTGGCTCCCAGTTTTGTTTTGTTTTGTTTTTCTCTGTCAATAGTAAGTTCTTGCATACAATTCTCCAAACACATCATCAACCTATAACACTTTTCATTACTCATTTTTTTCTACACCATCTCTACTATTTTCTTAACAGAAAAAAAATATTAACTGTCCATAAACAAATACTGTTGGAACATCAATCAGGTAGATCAAAAATCTGAAGAGAGAAGCTGGCGAAGGAGTTTTCTTCAGCTTCCTTTATTTTTGTGATGATCATCTCTAGACAGCTCTCGGGGAGATTTTCAATCCATTTTGCATCTCTTTGGGGAAAATGAAGGCATTTTATGTTATGGTATAAAGTACTTCAGTATTTTAGTTTATTTATCAAAAGTGTGACTAGTATTTTAAACAGCACTGTTCCGTAAATAAAAATAACTGACAAGAAACGTTGTTATTACAAGATACAACATTTCTGCTTAGAAAAGAAGCTGTTAGTTCTACCTTTAATATAGCAATATATTGCAGGAACTACTGCCCTTTTACTCTGATCGCCATGAGTCCATTAAATTTCAAAATACGGGCCAGCCAGTGAAGGATAACACTAATAAGTGATGAACCAAAGCCATCCAAATGTAGTCTTTATGTCCCAGTGCTAAGAGAAGGAAAAACATAAGGATAATGGTAAGGTCACTGAATACACAGATTTGGAAAGAAATTATTCTGTATGGGCATGAGTCACCAAAACTACTTCCTTAGTGATAAAAGTTGTCTAAGTAACCTAGATGCCTGATTCCGCTAAGAAGTACACTGGCAGTGGGTTGGGTTTCAAACCCACTAATCATTTCCTTTACTTAATTGCTAACTGCTCTTCCCGGCTGCCGTTTGGGGCCTGAGTCTTCTGTAGTAACCCAGCAACCAGTTATTATGCTCTATTTTATCAAGGAGAACGAAAACAGCAAACTCGACATTTCCATGGATTTCAGAGGAAGAGTCGCTGTTATTTCACTCTGACTTGAGGGGCACATCATGAAACTACTGAACTAGATCTCAATGTGACAGCATGATTATGCAAGACTTAGAGACAAGAGGATTTAACAGAGAAGAGATGAGGCAGTCAGGGGCCCTCTGAGGGCCAGGAAGGTGCTTTTTTCAATTCTGGGTCCTCCAGAGCCCAGAAGAGAGCCTGGCCCCCAGGAGGACTCAAAATGCATTGACTAAACAGGGTCACCGGTTCTCTTAGGAATATTCCAATCTGTTAAGTAATAGCACTGCTGCTGAGTTGGGATTTTATCAGGCTGTTATGTTTTCATGCATTCTTTTCCCCTTCTATCGACAATGGGGCTGTGATACTTGTTGCTCTTGCCCTTGTACTCATATGAAGCACTTTACCAATGCTCTTTTTTAACCGAGAGATGGGACAAGTGAGCATTTCTTGGAAAAATCTGAGATGAAACGGCAACGAGAGTAGTATTGGGCAAGAAATGTTTAAAACTGGGTAGTGAGGTCATATGTGTTATCAGTAACATTGCTTGAGTTTGGCCTCAAGAATCTTGGTCGTCGGACAGTTCACCAAACCTCTCATTTCACACACATCTCTCATTATTCTTGGACTATGTAATATTAGTATTCCAAATGTTAACAAATCTCTCTAAAATCCAAACTCATAGAGAGTAAGTACGGGGAGAAGTTGTTCTTACTTATAGAGGCATTGTGTTCCAAAAATGTGGTCAGTTTCTTTCTTTTCCACTAGCAAATGTGGGTAAAGGATCGTTATTCATTTAATTGCATGCGGGGATGATATGTCATAACCATCAAATCATTCTGTTGGGCTGAGTCAGAATTAAGAAATGAGATCTCCACAGAAAAGCCCTCAAATGCCCATCGACGTCTTGATGATTCCTTAAGGGCACCATATTCTCTGAATCATAAGGGGTCTCGTGGCTGTCTCAGAACAGCGGGGGAGAAGTCCAAAGAGATAGACAAGACACCATGGTTAGAATTCCAGAGACCTGGGGATGTCACCAGCAGCAGTACAAAAAAACACCACAGCATGGGAAATACCGCACTACAGTGAAGTTTGGAGTGTGGGACCCACAGCCAGAAGTCCCGTGTTCAAATCCCAGGTCTGCCACTTCCTGGCTGTGTGAGCTTGAGCAAGTTACTCAACTGCTCTGTGCCTCAGTTTCTTCATATGTCTAGTAGGGTTGTTGTGAGGATTAAATAAGTTAACACATGGCAAACAGCAGGCACTCAATATACATAGGCTATCATGATGATTACCATTAGCTTTCCTATCTGGGCCACGCTCTAATTTAAGGAACAACATCAAAGTTATGCCCGGTTATCATTATCATTGTTTAGAGTTCACTAATCAAGGACCGTGAAAACCAGCCCAAAGTCAGCACAAGGAAAAGCCCGATTAGACATGCAAATAGCACTGCACTGTATTCTGTGCGCACATGTCCGACCCCCTAAAGTTCTCGAGATGACCGAAAAATACATTACAATCTTGTTTCAGAACAGTTTTCCATAATTTATGATATGAAAAGTATATTTAATCTATATTAAGCTCAAACCCCATCATATTTTTGCAGTTATTCCATATAGCCATACGAGTCCCATTAGAAGGCATATTTCTAGTACTTAGCTATTTAGAATCACAAAGCCTTACTCAATATTTTAGAAACCATTGCAGCAGAATTACGGAGAGGGCTGCAATCCCTTTATTCTGCTACAGTTAACTCAGAATGGTCTTTCTTAACTTACTTCTCATTCCAATGAAATTTCTTAATCCTTTTGCCTTGCTTAGTTTTATCATGCCATTTTCTATTTCCTTTCATTTGCCACATGGCTCCATTTAGGGTTACTTTGATTTATAAGTTCACTTTTTTTTCTAACACTTTGTCTTTTTTTTTTTTTGTAATTAGGAGAACATAGTTTCACATCTTTTGTATTGGACTTTTTTTCCCTCAGCATGATGTTTTTGATTTTCATCTCTAACCCCTATAAATCACCTTGATCTTTGTCAGCACACACAAAGACCAGAGTTTGATGGGGTATATTTTAAACTCTGAGTTTATCAAATACAGTCAAAATTAAATTTAATATTCAAGATTCTGAAGAACATCATTTCACTGGCTAAATGAATGTGATACAGCAGAGCTAAAGCTTCTCCAGATTTTTGGAAAGATTGGTCAATTCATTAGTCAGTTTTGAAGTAAGTGGGATGGAGTTCCTTTATTTTTCCCAAATATACAGAAGAGAGATTATGGCTATAAGATAATAAATATCCCTCTCCCAACTTCATAGGTTACCATAAGGAAACCAAAAATTATTTTAAAAAAATTCTTCAGTTCTTTCTAAGAAAAGTATGCTATTAAACAAAGTTATTATAATTAGACCCATTACCAAAATATCTTCTGAAAAAAAAAAAAGGCTGCCCCTTGGGAACCTGATGACCTCCTCAAAATAAGCTGAATAAATTCCCAGGATGCCAAAGCACTTGGCAAATTTTCTGGCACTGGCCTGACTTTCTTCTCTATCCTGAAAATGGTAAAAACAACATTATAGGACACAGGGCAAAACCTGCTTGTTTTCTTAAGGTCTCACTAGGCCAGTAACTAAACTGTGACGGTATCACTTAGCTCTCTTTCATATAAGGTCTGGTTTTTATAACTGGACTGCTTTTATCTTGCTTTTTGGATCTAGTGAAACAATAATGACAATGTAGCTTCACGTCTTTGTCTAACATGGACTCGAATTGTTGGGGTTTTTTTGCACTAGGTTTTTCCCTCAGTATATTAATTCATATTCCCGAGGGCTTCCCTGGTGGCGCAGTGGTTGAGAGTCTGCCTGCCGATGCAGGGGACGCGGGTTCGAGCCCCGGTCCGGGAGGATCCCACGTGCCGCGGAGCGGCTGGGCCCGTGAGCCGTGGCCGCTGGGCCTGCGCGTCCGGAGCCTGTGCTCCGCAACGGGAGAGGCCACGGCGGTGAGAGGCCCGCGTACGGCAAAAAAAAAAAAAAAAAATTCCCTGTTCCTCCTACATCTTCACCACCTTCTCTTTCCTTAGTCAGAGATGGTACCTTAGACTTTGATGAGAAGATAAATTATATATATGTCTAATCTCCTAAAGTTCTAGAGATGACAGATGAATACATTACAATATTGTTTCAGAACAAATTTTCATAATTTGTGATATGAAAAAAGTATATTTAATCTATATTAAGCTCAAATTCCATAATATTGTTGTAGTAGATATAGTTTTATGGGAAACTATCATCTGCTTTCCCCACAAAAGTATCAAAGAAAATTCTAGAAGTTTGTCTTTAAGCTTCTTTTTCTCTGAATTGTTTTTTTTTTTGAGACACAAAAATGATGGGCATGAAAGTGTTCCGTGTCTCTGAACTTTTCAAAACTGTTTTAGAGGATACTGAAAAAGCCCCTGATTTTGCACCAACTGGGGGAAACCAGACCAACACCCGCAAATCGCATATGGAACAATCTAAAGCAATCCATATCAATTTATGTGAACAGACTAGAGTGCTGAAAGGAGTAAAACTGCATGACCCCTTGGGTTTATACCCCACCTTCTTCATGAGGTTTTGCTCTCTATAGAGTAGAGAAGGGAAGGTACTTCCAGGTAAATGGATCTGAGTGAATTATCTTTCATCTCAGATTAATTTCCCACCTAAAAACAATTGTTTTCCATCTGTGAGGATTCCATTCTCTTCACCTGTCCGGAAAGCTCAGAGCCCTCGACTGGCTCCTCGTCTCTCCAACTTCAGGCTCGGCTTACGCCCACCAACGTGTCTGACTTTGAATCAAAACCTCTTTTTCTTAATAACTGCATGCTGAAGACTCCCTACAGATCAGGCTTTTGCCATTCACGTGATCTACTGCAAACAGCTTTCAGATGGGTCTCCCCAATTCATCCTCCACAACAGGCCAGAACGATCTTCCTGAAACACGGCCACAAGCATGTCCTTCTCCTAGTCAAAAATCACAGTGAATTACTACTGCCCACCACGTTAATTATAAACTCCTCTCCTTGGCATTTAGTCCTCCGACGCATGATCCCATGTCAGCGGTCCACTCCCTTTCTCCCCTAGAACTGCTCCATAATCAGCCACACTGGGATTCTTACTATTACCTACATGTCCCTAGAAGTCGGACACATACGCAATTTTTGCTTATACCGTTTCATCAACTTTGAGCATCCTTTCTCTAGGATAAGCTGTAGACATCATACTCAGTCCTCAAATACCAGCTTCTCTGAATACGTGTTCTGATCTCCCCCAAATGGACATGATCGTTTCTCCGTCTAAACCCTTCAGCGCACTCACTCACCATACTCTGCTATCTATTTCAGCTCTTTTATGTGGTTCCTAATTTTTTCAAGACTGTGAGCTCCCCAGAGGCATGAAAAGTTTCTTAACTTACCTGAGTATACTAAGAAGTGTTGCAGGCAGTGCAGAAAACGAGTTCCCCTGCCTGCTGAACGGAATGTGAGGAAAGACGTGAGGGTGGGGGAAATGTGGTGTATTCATGGAATAGAAAAGAACTTAGGGCCCCACTGAAATTGCTGTCTTGGGGGAAGCAGTGGGAACTCAGGATGGATGGGAACATCCTTAGCCTAGCTTTCAAAGGCCACTGTCAAACTATGAGCCTCAACTCCCTCTGAAGCAAAATTTCTGTTGCCTTCATCATCTTTATTACAAATTGTAATTATTTGGTTTGTTCCTTTACTTAAGCATTGTCTCTCTGTACCACACATATGCACACATGGACTCAGCTCTACGTCCCAAGGGCACATGGATTGTACCTGCCTTGTTCACATTCCCTGCTGTCTAGCAGGATGCCTGGAACATGGTAAACATTCAATACATGTGTTTTGAGTCAGTTAATAAAAGCTGTGGCTCATAATACCCTTTAAAGATTAGAGGACGTCATGTTTAAAATGACTAGCACGCTGCTTGAACATAATAGACGCTAGTAAATATTAGTCTCTTCTTTCTTCCCTCCCTCCCTCCCTCCCTCCCTCCCTCCCTCCCTTTATGAACTGCTCATGCACTAATTCATACATTCAACAAATGCGCCAGGCTTCTCTGTAGGCACTGGAGATAGGACAGTGAACAAAAGAGAGAAAAAAGTCTCTACCCTCATGGAGCTTACCTTCTCACAAGGGAATAAGTGATTCACTTTGGATCTTTAGGGAGTCGTAAGCATGCAGTTGTTAAGAAAAAGAGGTTTGGGCTCAAAGTCAGACACACTGGTGGGGGTAAGCAGAGCCTGGAAGAAGGGAAGCCAATTGCGGTACCGCTGGCACGAGGTACGAAATGGCTTGGATGTGAGTCACAGCAACGTAACAGAGGAGTGGGTGCAGAAAGCAAGGGGCAGGACCCCCACGGGATCTGAGCCATCGAAGGGTAAGGAGGTGGCAAGGATGGTGAAAGTTTCCAATCTTGTTAGTTTGCTACGTTGCCTTAAGTAGACAGGGGAGTTTTAAAGGGGAAGCTGCTGCGGTTGGTGGGGTTTAGGGTGTGAGATGAGCTAAGTCCAACCTTGGATATAACGCCTTTCAAGAGACAGAAAGGAGTCCCGGTGAAAATATTTCACTCTCGAAGTAAGGATTTAGAGTCAGGTAAAAACCAAACTCCCTTCTTATCGATTATGAATCACACTGTTCCATCATTTGAATAACATAAAACATGGTATTCTATCCCCAAATTCCTTCAGGAATCTGCTCCTTCGCAACACGATCTGGCAGTTATCCTCCCTCTACAGCTCCTGAAACACAGTGTGCCCCTCAATGATACGTGTGAATTAAACTGATGAACAGCAAGCAAAATTTTATCAAGACAAAGAGAAAAGAAACGTGCATTTGGAATCAGAAAGGGCTCCATTCAAATGCGCGCACCCTTCCTGCCTCCACTGCCACTTATATGACCATGGGCAGATTTTTGGCCTGCTTCTTAGTTGCCTAGTGTTTAAAATGGATGATCTCATCTATCCCGCAGGATGCTACGAGAGCAGTAAGTTAAACTAAACACATACAAGCTTCCTGTCCTCCAGCAGACACAGAAGTTAAAGCACTTCTATTATTGATTATTATCTTTAACACTATGCCCTTTAGATTTCGCCATGATTTTCACCCTCTCACTTTATCCACCTTCTCATTGCTGACATTCCGTCCAGGCGATCCAGCTAGAAGCTGTCCTCTTGGCATGACCTCCTGCCAGCCAGCTCTCCTAAAGCCTCCACAGGCCACTAAGCTCCTCTCCGCATGGCTGGCTGGTCCGTCAGTTCAAATCGCCTGATTCAACTGACATCACCACAGCTTGCAAATTCCAAAATCACTGTTAGTACTTTAGATTTGGTAATGTTTACGCCTGGCCCACACACTGTACCACTGTGTCCTTATTTGTATACAACTTGCAGCAGGCAGTGTTTGAAGATGCTTCAGGGTCCAGTGTTCGAAAACACTCTGGAAATAGGTTTTCACATCAATCAAAAAATAAATATGAAAACCGAGAAAGTTATGTCTACGTACCGTTTACTTCCAAAAGGTAGCTAAGAACATGGGGGCACAGATAGAGCAGGATTAGTTACCATGCTCAAGGATGTTAGTTCAGACATATTGATTTCCTTCATCGATGACTAGCCCTCCTTGGTTGAGGCACTGTCCTGGTTGGTGTATAATTTATCTCAGAATGAAATGAATTCTTTCCAAAGTCTCATGCATTCTATATGAATGAGTAATAGTGTTTCTGTAACCTTCGCTTTTCTACACTCTACAATCCACCCCAAGCTATGGCAATTTCTAATAGGAAGGACACATCGGATACTGTGTCTGTGTGTGCGTGTGTGCATGTGTGTGCGTGTGTGTGTGTGTGTGTGTGTGTGTGCACGTGGTGTATGGCAAGTATTACGGATTGAATGTTTGTGACCCCTACAATTTATATGTTGTAGCCCTAATCTCCAATGTGCAGCTATTCGGAGGTGGGGTCTTAGGAAGGTAATTAGGTTTAGATGAGGTCATGAGGGTGGGGCCCCTAAGATGGGATTAGCGTCCTTATAAGGAAAGGAAGAGACCAGAACGTGCACTCCTTCTGCCATGTGCGGACACAGCAAGAAGGTGGCCATCTGCAAACCAGCAAGCAGACCCTCGTCCGACACCAAATCGGCTGGCACCTTGATCTTGGACTTCCTGCCTCAAGAGCTGGGAGAAATAAACATTTGTTGCTTAAGCCCCCCAGTCTATGGTATTTTGTTATTTTGTTATAGCAGCCTAGGCTGACTAGGAAGGACAGCAAGTGAACATATCACAGTCCTGAGAATACAGATCAGGGACAGGTTAGAAAGGAGGAGGGATACCCCCAGATGATGAGGAGGGCCAGCATCCGTCCCAGAGGAAGTCGCCACAGGCCTGAGGAATTTGCTGTGGTCACCAACAGGGCACCCTGCCACACCGCACCAGAGCCTTGCCCTCATTTTCCGTAGTGAGTCAGTCAGCAAGAGTCCTCTGACAGCACCAGCCTGTTGCCCTGGGATCAGCATTTTAGGTGGGCGTAAGGTCCACCCTCCCTTCCCCCCAGAGGGAGATGGCTTTTTCTCATCCTAAGGGTTCCAGGCAAACTCACAATGGTGACATTTGTTGAGCAGTGGCTTGAATAAAGGGCGCTCTGAGAGCAAGACGGTAACATGGAGCATAAGCTGGTCTGCCAGGGCACCACGCCCCAGGAATGCTCGGGAGGGACCCGCAGCCTCCCAGGGAAGGAGAGGATTAAGGAAATCCACAGCAGGGGAGCTGTACCACAAGGGGTCCTGCAGTTTTCGACCTTGGCGGCCCCATTTGCCAGAACTAACTGAAATGCAGTAAACAAAATATCGCCTAAAAGAGGCTTGTACAAAGAAGCTGGAAGAAACCCTTCATGTGGTTCTAAACTACTTTTCTTAAATGCCAGGTAACTTCCAGCACCCGCCTTCCAAAACACAAAACAAAAACGGAAGAATTTTTACTTCCCCCTACCCTCCCACCCCCATTCACTATAGAATCAAGATGCTTTTATTTTTACAGTGGTTTGGGGGCTAATCCTCTCAATACTCCTTCGGTCTTGTAAATACAAAAGAAAACACAAACCTCTGATTTTTAAATTGCTACAGATATCACTAAAAGACTGGCTTGGATTGGCTCTCTGCATCTCCCTTTGGGGGTAACCACGCTGTTCTGCATGTTACTAGTATCACAACAAAAACCCTGTTGAGTGATTTACCTGGAAGGTTTTGGTGTGAGAATCTGAACACTCCCTTGGTGCCCCAGACCAAAATTTTTGGCTCTGTAGACAGTTTTATCTCCCTCACTCCGAGACCAACTGCAAGAATTCTTCTGGAAAATAGGCCAAGGGACCAGTGACATTTCCCAGACAAGTCACCAGAATCCTGCAGTGAGTACCATCGCTGAGCTAAAAGGAACACAGAAATCTTCTTCCCTCAAACATTCTATCATTTGAGGTATAAAATTGCCTTTCATTCATCGAATTAAGCATTTAAAGTAATACCTAATTAATTCTGTAACTGATGCAGATTATACCTTTAATGACTTCCGCTACAGCAGAAAAACCAGTGATCAATTTGATTTTGCAACTGTGGACGCCGAGTTTCCTCTTTCACCCAAAACTTCCAGATCACGTTAAAAGCCGGGTGTGGTTTTTATGGGGGCAGGGGTAGGCCGAGAGGAGACCGGAGGGAAGGGTGGGAGGGAACTTTGCAAGAAGAACCTTCCTGGAGTGCGTTTGTGATGCCGCAGACCCGCGTTTGGCGGTTATAGAGCCCGGGCCGAAGTTTCTTACTAAAGAGAAGCCTGCACATTGGAGCAAAATGAGGCTTTGGCGAGCTCTTAAGAATGTACGGGCGCTCTAGTCTCCATGCAGGCGAACTGCACACAAGAAAGCGCAGGCCCAGCTCGAAGTTGCGTAAAACTTCCAACAAACAGTGCGCGCGCCCGCCCGCGCGCGCGCGCGCGCCCGGGGAGACTGGGGTCCATCTCGTCTAACGGTTTCCCTGAACCGCTCGCAGCCCTCGACCTCGGCGGGACGGCCCGGCGCAGTGACTCGCCGTCAGTGACTCAGCGACCCCACCCATCTCCCCCGGGCTTCCCTCGCAGTTCCCGCCGTCCAAAGCCGGACCCAGCCCGTCAGGTCCCCGAAGAGGGCTCTCCAAGACTAGAGGGCGAAGAGAGATGGGGCCCGACCGATGCCCCTTCCGCAGCAGGCGGTGCGCAGGGCTGCGCGGGGCGCTCGAGCCCTGCGTCCCGGGCTGTGCGCGCTCCCACCTCGCGCTCCACTCCCAGACCCTCTTTGTTTCTTTGTCCACGCCTTCCGATCCGCTGGCACCCGCACTCCCCCTCTTCCTGCTCCTTGGCCCGCGGGTCTCCCCACCCACCCGCTCCCCGCGGGCCCAGCCCCTTTGCTGCGCGCCGCCCTGGCTCGGTGCCCGGGACCCCCCTCCGGCCCAGTCCCGGGCGGGTCGCCCCACCACTGAGCGACCCCGCCTTTTTCAGCACCCCGAGGTGACCAGAGCTCGGCCACCATCAGGAAAGCCCCCGAAAGTCCCAGCCCAGCCAAGAAGTAACCGAGGCTGTACCCAGCCCGGGGCGGAGGACGGGGGCGGGGGAAGGCTCCAGGGCGCCCCCGCCCTAACCCCGCCCGGCCTTCCCCATTGGTTGGCGCACTCTGCCTCCGGGATGGTAGTGGGAGGGGACCCGTCGTCCTAACCCGCTTATAAAAACGGCGCCCTCGGCGGGGTCCCGTCTCTGCCACTCTCGCTCCGGGGTCCGCGTGCCGGAGACGCAGCAGCGCTCCCTTTGCTCACACCCACCGCGCCCTCGCGCGCCTCTCCTCCCGGAGCCAGCCCGCGCCACCGCAGCCGCCCGGCCCACCGCCGCCCTCTGCAGTCATGTCCAGCAGGTCCGTGTCCTCGTCCTCCTACCGCAGGATGTTCGGCGGCCCCGGCACCGCGAGCCGGCCGAGCTCCAGCCGGAGCTACGTGACCACGGCCACCCGCACCTACAGCCTGGGCAGCGCGCTGCGCCCCGGCACCAGCCGCAGCCTCTACGCCTCGTCCCCGGGCGGCGTGTACGCCACGCGCTCCGCGGCCGTGCGCCTGCGGAGCAGCGTGCCCGGCGTGCGCCTGCTGCAGGACTCGGTGGACTTCTCGCTGGCCGACGCCATCAACACCGAGTTCAAGAACACGCGCACCAACGAGAAGGTGGAGCTGCAGGAGCTGAACGACCGCTTCGCCAACTACATCGACAAGGTGCGCTTCCTGGAGCAGCAGAACAAGATCCTGCTGGCCGAGCTCGAGCAGCTCAAGGGCCAGGGCAAGTCGCGCCTGGGGGACCTCTACGAGGAGGAGATGCGAGAGCTGCGCCGGCAGGTGGACCAGCTCACCAACGACAAAGCCCGCGTCGAAGTGGAGCGCGACAACCTGTCCGAGGACATCATGCGTCTCCGGGAGAAGTAAGGAGGCGCCCACGCGGGGCCGCGGGAGGGAAGGAGGGGAAGCGGAGCCGCCACGCCCTTGGGGATGTGGCCCGGGCGGCGGCTGCCCGGGAGACAGCGGGGGAGCAGGGCTGTGACTGCTGCGGCGCAGCCCCGCCCTGAAGCCAGATCTTGAAAGTTAGCGTTTCCCCTCTAGCCCCACTCATTTGCCCAAGAACGCCCGTCTCAAGTTTCAGATTTCTTAAAACTACCGCTCTGTCTGTCCCCGAAGGTCCTTGCAAACGATGCGTGCGATTTCCCCAGACTTTGAGAAAGTTCCCTGCCCCCCCCCCCCAACGGCGGGCTGCCAGCCACGGGGCCGTGCAGGGAGCGAGACAAAGGGACTGCAGAGTCTCCTCCGGGGTGGGGTGGTGGCGGTCGTCTCGCAGGTCGTGGTGGCGACCGTGATTGCCTTTCCAGGCGGTGGCCAAGGCCCCGCTCAAAGGAGCCGAGGACAGCAGCCCTAAAAGCCGCGGTGGCTGGCTGCCCGCGGAGGTGGCGCAGCAGCGCTGGTCTGGCGGCCACGGCGGGGTGTTTGGGTGTGGTCGCCCCGCCCCTGGCGGTTTCCCGGTGCCCCTGTGGTTAACGCGCGCCTGTTTCAGGTTGCAGGAGGAGATGCTTCAGAGGGAGGAAGCCGAGAGCACCCTGCAGTCTTTCAGACAGGTCTGTAGATTCTGTTCCCACTCGCAGCCACCGGACGCCCCCTACCCACGCGCCCCACGGGCAGTTCTAAAAGTTACTTTAACCCAAGGATAAATCGTGCCAAACTTCGCGTCTGCGCTCCAAGCCCCCTAGTGGCAGAAAGACCACAGTTCGGAGCTGCTCCGGACAAAAACCCTTGAGAGATCAAACCGTTCTCTAGGACATAAAAGAAGTCTTTAACTTTTTACTTTGTTTCAAGATTTTTTTTCCGTTTCATTTTTGCAACACGTTGATATTCTGATCTCGAACAGCTACAGTTTGATTTAGATGGCGGTTTGCCAAAGTCAAGTTGGCTATCTTTTACAAGGCCACTAGAAGCGCAGTTCTGCCCTGTAGTTTCAAATGTAAAATGTATTGGAGGATAAGAAACTTAGTTTAACTGGACTTAAGCCAGCAAGTTTCTTTTCGTCGCTGCAAGTTCTCCTGTGGCCCTAAGGTTAGATAGAAGTATCCCTATGCACAACTATTTTGTGACTTAATAAGGGTGGAAAGGAGCCATCTGTCCCCTTGGCTGAAAGGTATTAATGGTTTCTACAGGCTTCACTATGGAATGTAGATACAGACATCCTGGCAAGTGGGGCCGTTCTGGCCGGAAAGAATAGGAGTCTGTGTTCCCAGGACGCTTTGCAACAGGCTGCATTCTTACTGACTGTGTAATGATGCAAGCACCGTTCTAATTGGGCCCAAGTTACTTGCTAACATCCGTTATCTAATATCTGCCCAGCCTCCAAGTATGTGATGTGAAGAGTTCTTAAATCTACAGTCATACCTCACATGTGGAAAGGCCTTTCTTCTTTGAAACTTTGTATTCTTTAGCCTGTTCTCTCCATAAAGCATAAACCTGAAAATGAAGAATGGGGTTTTAAGTAAAAGGTTTTCTTGCTCCAAAGATAGATGGCCTTAAATGATGTTTAACTTAAAATTGGAATCCCAAAGCAGGAAGAGTCGCCAGCATAGTTGCATTCTCCTGAGCACTTACTGGGACGGCTGTAAAAGCTCCTTCAGACGAACAGTCTAGAATAACATTTTGAAGCAGAAATACATTTACCAAATTAAACACAGCAATGAGTAGTTTATTTTAGTTATGGAGCATTTCTGATCATCATGTCTAAATGTTTTCTACCCCCAGTAGTAACCTCATATAAAACAATATTAGTATAAATTGTCCCTATTTAGGGATGAGGTAAAACCCCTCATATTCTCTTCGAAGAAGTAGAATGACACATTGAACTTTTTTATAGAGAGTAGCAAATCATCTTGTATATCTTTTGTAGGGTTTAACAGCAAGCAAAAATGAAATTTTTTCCCCAAGGCTGATCTTTTTTTTATCACTTATTCCTCACTCATTTCTCCATGAAGGTGATAGAAGCATGTCAATATTTTAAGACTGTAAGGCTATATAAACTGTACTCCAAATATAATTGCTTACAAGATAAGAGATATAAAAATCCTCATGACATTCCCTTAAGGGGAAATTAAATCTTTGGGATGTAGCAGTTTACAGATAGTGGAAACAGAGAAGGAGACCAGAGCAGCAAAAATTTTACATACGGTTAACACCGTATGCATTTTGATCAGTCATTCTGAAACAAGCTAAGGAACCAAACTGACACAGTGCTAAGTGAAAAAGATGTGGACACACCCTTGTGTGATGAGATAGGGGAGTTCCAGGAGAAAAATCTACCAGAGAAAGCAAAGCAAATACAGTTCAGGGTTACACTTCTTGTTCCTTATTTGCCTGAACTACGTTTTTGCCAGGGTACGTCCTGAATTGGAGTATAAATCTAGCCTTGTAACTTGAATGCCAGATGACTTGCTTGGGATCCCAAGGATAAATTTCAAAAGATTTGAGTAGAGGTGGGGGGGGGAAAGAGCTTATGTACTATCTGCCGAAACTTCTGGAGCACCAGTGTCTGTTCTGCACGTTCTCATGTACACACCAAGTTGTGAAACCTGGCCAACTCCCCTTATCCTACTATTCCATGATGTTAACCCCCCAGAATGCTGTGGCATTGATTTCCTAGATTTAAAAAAGTAATAGAAACTTCACTGATACAATGTGGATTCAATAATAATTGACTGACTGCAGCCTGTCAGGTTGGCATACCCTTATTTATTTATTTTAAAATTGTCTCCTGGTCACCTTGAGTACAACTAAGGAGGCCACAATTCAAATTTGTTAATGAAGAAGAGAAAACAGAGTACGTTGTAGCACTGGGTGATTTACAAACTTATTCGAAGGTTATAAAATTTGTCAATGCCCTTCTTTATAATAAAGAGACATAAGTTCACATAGTTCACTTGAAATGAATACACGGGATAGGCCACAGACCTTAGCATCCTCCTTCGTGCCGTCTTTTCTCTTTTCGAAACAGGATGTTGACAATGCTTCGTTGGCACGTCTGGACCTGGAGCGTAAAGTGGAATCTTTGCAAGAAGAGATTGCCTTTTTGAAGAAACTACATGATGAGGTAAGAGGAGTCACAGTTCGTGAACCTCTGTGGGTGAAGCTGCCCCCCCGTTCTTGGCACGGCTGACCTTCTGTCTTTTCTTTCCTCAGGAAATCCAGGAGCTGCAGGCCCAGATTCAAGAGCAGCACGTCCAGATCGATATGGATGTTTCCAAGCCCGACCTCACGGCTGCCCTGCGTGACGTCCGCCAGCAGTACGAGAGCGTGGCCGCCAAGAACCTCCAGGAGGCTGAGGAATGGTACAAGTCCAAGGTGCGAAACGAGCACGTGTGGCCAGAATGCAAGAAAAGCATTCTTTTCTGAAAACGCTGTACCTGTCTGCGATTCCTAAGTACCTTTTCGCTGCCAAGCTTAGCTGGCTTTTCCTCCTGCGCGAGTTTTATCTCTTGCTGCGTCCTCCCCACGACTCACACCCCCTCCGTTAGAACAGCAGACGCCCTTGCCACTGCCCCGCTGTCACCCTACTTCCAGGTTACCCCCTTGCCCTTGACCCTCCACCCTTTGAAAACGAGGGAATTTCTACTTGGAAATCTCAACATTGGCCTTCCACCTCATCTCCTTTGGTTTTCAAAACAAATCAGGCGTATCCTGGAACACGTTGCGATTTGAGCTTTGAGTGTAAAAGTTGGTCGGTATCGTGCCTTATTTACGTATTTGTCTGTTTGCCATCTTTAAGCCGCCTCCCGTTATCCAGGCCAGGTAGAACCTCAGAGGACTTGTGGACGAGGCACGTGGGTGACCCGGGTTTCTGCTTCCTCCCTTTCAGTTCGCTGACCTCTCCGAGGCCGCTAACCGCAACAACGATGCCCTGCGCCAGGCCAAGCAGGAGTCGAACGAGTACCGTCGGCAGGTGCAGTCCCTCACCTGCGAGGTGGATGCCCTCAAAGGGACCGTGAGTATCACAGCGCAGAAGAGAGGGCCGGTCACCAGCTTGGACCCGTTTCAGGTGGCCAAGCTCAGGGTGCTAGCGGAAGAAAACTTTGTTCAAAGGGAGAAAACTTTCCATTTTAGTCCAAAGACAATGAGTCGTCAAGACAGATTCAAAAAGAACTTGGAGATCCCAAGGTTTTAGTTTACCTATATTATTGCTTCCACTAGGAAGGGGACTTGGTACTTGTATTTTCCGCTGAAAATGGGAGCGTTCCGCATTTGCTGCTAGGGGAAATGATTGCAAATGGTCTGGAAATGGTTGGGGGGATAGTTGCGGGGGGGGGGATTCGTTTGTTTCTGGGAAATAACACCGGCGGCCTTTCTCATCTCTCCTGCAGAACGAGTCTCTGGAACGCCAGATGCGTGAAATGGAAGAGAACTTCGCCGTGGAAGCTGCTAACTACCAAGACACTATTGGCCGCCTGCAGGACGAGATTCAGAACATGAAGGAAGAGATGGCTCGTCACCTGCGTGAATACCAGGATCTGCTGAACGTTAAGATGGCTCTCGACATCGAGATTGCCACCTACAGGAAGCTGCTGGAAGGAGAGGAGAGCAGGTAGGGAACGGGGGCTCGTGGGAGCGAATGCCAGGCTGCCCTGTGTGAGGTATTATGCCCCTTGCTTTCCATGCATCATCTCATTTCCTCCTCAGAGCCCTTCTTCGTGGTAGCTATTTACCGCTTGTTAACAGATGAGGAACCTTCAGTTCAGATCTGGAGATTGGAGTTCCTTGTCCTAGTCAGTTAATCAATACCTGAGCTGGGATTTCAACCTACGATTGATTCTGTGAAAACCAAGAGTCACTCTGTCACACCTCCAGCCGCTTGGAGTAAAATATTTAAATGTACTAATGAGACCGATCATAGGTAAATGCTTCTGAAGCAAATCCCTCATCTATGGATTGTAAATCTTCTTATTTGATGAAAATAAGAAGTGTATAAATGTATTCCTTGTTGTTCTCCAAGAAGTTCACTGTTTTTCTTCGTCTCTTTCTAGGATTGCTCTGCCTCTTCCAAACTTTTCTTCCCTGAACCTGAGGGGTAAGTGTTTTGATCGTCCTTTATGAAATATTTTATTTTTTCGGCTGCACCGCGCGGCGTGTGGGATCTTAGCTCCCCCACCAGGGATCAGACCCGGGCCCCCTGCAGTGGAAGTGTGGAGTCCTAACCACTGGACCGCCAGGGAAGTCCCTATGAAAAATTTTAGCAGCTTGTAACCATTCTGTTTATAAAGCACTCATTTGAAAAATGATACTTGAAAAATGCCATACAAGAGAAAATTCTCTAAGATAGGCATAATTTTCAAACAAGTACTGTCTTACATTTTCTACGTCCAGTTAAAGTGAAATTCCATTTTTTTCCCCTCCTGTTGGAGGATACACTGAAGTAGTCCATCTCATCCTGATGCTGCAGTGTTGTTAGCCTCTGGGTTTTAAAACAGGTGATAGTCTTTAGAATTATTTTGGGAATAGTGCTTTAAACAATCATGAACAAAAAATCCTAATTCTTTGGACAAAAGCATCTCTTGTCTTTTTAAAAATTTCATTTTTACTCATTTTGGACCTGTTTTCTTTATTCAGAAACCAATCTGGATTCACTCCCTCTGGTGGACACCCATTCAAAAAGGACACTTCTGATTAAGACGGTTGAAACCAGAGATGGACAGGTTGGTATCTTTAAATCAAAATGGGAGTAATTTCAGACAGGCATTGGTAAACTTCTAGATCAATAAGTCTGGCTCAGATACAGCTAGCTAATTTGGGAGGTTTCCGTTTCACTCATGACTCCTAAAAAGAGAATAGGTCTCTTCTTCCAGCACTACACACAGCCATCTAATTATTTGGCTCCTAGATGTGAAGGAGGGAGAGCAGTCTGCCTTTGTCTAAAATTAGTGATCTCCTTTGGTGCTGAAAATTAGTGATTTCCTTTGGTGCTTGATTTGAAACAGGAGTATACCGCCTCCTTAAGTTACTTCCTAAACTAGTTTCATTAGACTGCCTCAGTAGCAGGAATGTTTTGATCCTGGACATAATGGCCTTCCCTGGACACTCCTAGACCCTGTCATGATGTAATACAAGGACATGCCATATGATCAAGTAGTTTCTCATTACCTCTCTATGCCAGGAAAGAAATGGTCAAAATGTATCGTAATCTTCATGTAATCTTCCCTTGCACATAAAATGTACTTGCTGTACGTTTTAATATGTTTTAGTTGCTTTTAAACTTTGCTGCCTATGATTATTACAGCATTCTTCTTCATAAACACAGTATTTTTTAAGTTTACTTTTTTAAGTCCTAACGTTCCATCAGATACATATTTTGCCTACAGGTGAAGCCCGTCTTACATATGTATCTGTCCCTACTGCTCACTGTGACCCTTGGTGACGCAGAACCAACGTAATCTTCCAACTTTCCCAATAAATTATATGCCTTTCCTAGGATTTTTCTTTGACATGCTTTATGGGGTCATTTAATCATTAGTATGTAGTATTATATTTGATGTGAGTTCTGTTTTTCTTAACAGGTTATCAACGAAACTTCCCAGCATCACGATGATCTGGAATAAAAACTGCACATACTCCATGCGGCAAAATACTACCAGTGAGAATAAAAAAGAAATCCGTATCTTAAAGAAACAGCTTTCAAGTGCCTTTCTGCAGTTTTTTCAGGAGTGCAAGATAGATTTGAAATAGGAATAAGCTCTAGTTCTTGAGAACCAACACTCGTAAAAGATTTAGCAAAAAGTTTACAACATAATCTAGTTTACCGAAGACGCCTTGTGCTAGAATACTTTTTAAAAAGTATTTTTGAATACCATTAAAACTGCTTTTTTCCATCAAGTATCTGACCAACTTGTTTCTGCTTCAATAAATCTTTGGAAAACTCTTTTGGTGTCTTGCTTATTTTATATCCAAACAATTCTCTAAATTTTATGACAATGTATGTTTTGGTTAAATAGTTTTTGGTCTTACTGGTCACATCCCCACAAAATCAAGGTTAGGTTAACTTTGAGAAATTCAACTTTATGCTTGAAGCGTAGCTCTTAATTTGGTCATTTTAGATAGACCTCGCTTCTTTTCAATTAAGTTATTTTTAAAATTCATACATAGATGTTATATAATAAAATAATTTGTAGACGAAATGATGATCGAGCTTTTCATAAAATGAATCCAGCTGGGTCCATGTCCGTGTGTGATTTCAGTTCTAACAAATAGACCTCCTAAAATTAAAAAAAACTTTGACTAAAATGAAAACTGCGTTTTAGTATGTGCAGCATATACGTGGCACAGACTCCACTACGGGGGTTCAAGTGTAGGGCTACATCCAGGATATAACGGCTGCACCTTCCATTAGCAAGATGCAGAGAAATGGGACAAGTTCATTTAGTTCCAACATGGGAAGCTACCCTGCTTTTCTGTGTGTATATCTATACCTACATGTGATATCTAAATCTGTATATCCACCTACAGATATTTTTAAAGACTTGTGCTTTGGGGGAGTGATGTTAGACACAAAATAAAGGAAAATCCTTACCTCTTCATGGGGAGGTGAAATTAACACAGGTGAGTCGTGGTAAAATGATGCTAGTCTCTGATCAGCTTTCAAAACCTGGAGCAATGAGAATGAAGTGCTGTGGTCATGAAAACCTTCCTATAGGTCACACAATGTGAGCAGAGTTTAGGAGGAGGGATAACGTCAAATAAATGAAAGAGGGAGGGTATTGCCTGGAAGCGATAGAGTTGTAATGGCCCAATGTATGTTCTGGAGGGAAATTTCCTTTGAGTAAGAAGTTCCTAGACTTAAGTCCCAATTTCCCCTATTACTAGGATTCCCTCTCTTCCAGGAATGATGTGGTAGGCATTCCTTGTTTTTTGTGTTTTTTTGCGGGGGGAGCCGCGCAGCACCCGGGATCTTAGTTCCCTGACCAGGGATCGAACCTGAGCCCCCTGCAGTGGAAGCGTGGAGTCTTAACCACTGGACCACCAGGGAAGTACCTCCTTGTAATTTTTAAGTGTTTGCATCTACCTCTCGGTAGAGTTGCTCAGGGGAAAGTAAGATGGTTTACACTTAGTTTAATTAAATGCCAGACACTGTGCTAAGTAATATTAGTTGTGATTTTCATCATTTTTGATACTATGGGTACCACATGAGTAAAGAAAGAATTGGCCCAGGGAAGTGACCCCTAGTCAGGGTGATTTACCTCCTGGTTTGCGTAGGATGGTCTTGGTTTATGCTTACTTATTAATAATGCCCCCTTTCAGACTCACAAGTGTACTAATTTGAACAACAGCTTCTATCTGGTCATCTTACCCTTAGCATAACCTTTTTTTTTTTTTTTTTTTTTTTTTTGTGGTATGCGGGCCTCCCTCTGCCGTGGCCTCTCCCGTTGCGGAGCACACCAGGGAAGCCCCACCTTTTTTTTTAAATTAATTTCTATTGGAGTCTAGTTGCTTTACAATGTTGTGTTAGTTTCTACTGTACAGCAAAGTGAATCAGCTCTATGTATACATATACCCCCTCTTTTTTGGATTTCCTTCCATTTAGTTCACCACAGAGCCCTTAGCATAATCTTATAGGAAAGGATATTCCTGCTGAGACTCCTTGAGTGGTCCTGCTCCCCACCCTCACTCCACTCCCATATTTGAACACTGATGTGTTAAGTTACATAATCAGCATTGCCAGAGCAAACATCCATCCCGGGGCTTGGGCCCTGAAGAAACTTCTTCTATTTGATTTTTGGGTTTGTTTTTTGTTCTTTAGCCATTTTCACCACATTCCTCTCAGCCTCCCAGTCCTATCACTCCTGTCTCTTCATATCTACCCTACCTTTGGCTTAAGAGGATCATCCAGAGAAGACACTGGCCCCATATTAGTTTTCTTGAAGCATATAACCCTTCATTATTAAAAAAAAAAAAAAAAAAAAAAGGAAGAAAGAAAGAGGGAAAGGAAGGAAGGAAGGAAGGAAGCTATAGTTCCCCCCTCACCCCTCCTCCCAGGGGAAAAGGACCCAAGATGACAAATTCTGCCCCAATACTTTGAGACTAGTGGGCTCCCCTCCCTTAAAAATTCCATATAGCTCTTTCTAAAATCACCTCCCTGAAACAAAAAAGATGAGCTTGCCTCCCTTATCTGCAACTGTCAGAAATTAGCCCTTCTGAAAAGCCTCACAGGGCCCCCGCCTGGTAGGAATTCAAATCTATTTAAGTCTTTTAAATGTTTATCTTTAATTACACAGTTAGCATTTTCCTTACCTGCCACTTTGAAAAACGAATAAAAAGAAACGATGTTCTCACCACCTAGGGTGAAGTAAAGACGAATGCTTGGTTCTTTTATGTATAACATTAATCCCAGATTAAAGGAGATTAAAAAAAAAAGTAGGGGATGGGGAGAAGAAAACAATGACATAGAGTGTGAAGTCTCAAAAAAGTTACCAAGGGGACGGTGCAGTCTGTGGAAATAATGTGAAAATTAGGTCCTGCTAAGGTTTCTCACCGTCGTGGTAGATGGACTAGGTGCTGGTGACAGAGACAAACGTCTGACTGAGTTACAGCGTGTCGATCGTGAGGTCTCCCTTCCCATGACCAGCCTCTGACAAAGGCGCTGGGAAAGGAACTCTCCTTTCCAAGGCTGTGGGACTAGAGGAGGAAGGAACTGTGTGTGGTAATGGGGGACGTGTGGGAGGACACCAGCTTCCCCCGGACTTTTCCTGAAGAAAACAAGGTCGAAGCAGACCCTGTGCCCCAAAGAAAGCTCTCTCCCCAACCTGCCAGGCTTCAGCTAAACAAAAGGTCTCTATAAATCCCCCTTAACAAAGTACCGCAGACTGGGTGGTTTAAGTAGCAGAAATTAATTTTCTCGTAGCTCTGGAGGCTGGAAGTCCAAAATCAAGGTGCTGGCAGGGTTGGTTTCTCCTGAGGCCTCTCCCCTCAGGTAATCTCTTCTTGTAAGGAAACCAGTCACATTGGATTAGGTCAAATGACCCCACTGTACCTCAATCACCTCTTTAAAGACCCCAAGTATTTCCAAATACAGTCACATTCTGAGTTAAGACTCAACACACGGGGGTGGGAAGGGGGTATGGGGGACATGGGGGCAAGGGACACAAATTCAGCCCAAGGGTCAGATCAAGGGCCACCTTGATCCTGGTAAGGGTTAGTTACAGTTTTTGTTAGGTCTTGTCTATTTTGACTCCATTATCTTAGTACTGGTCCTCACCTCTCAAATGTGTTCCTTAGCCCCAGGATAGGACATTTCTGGATCTCAGCTACAGCCTGGATGCATTTATCAAAGCCCTTCCACTTTGGCAGACACTCTAGCGTGCTCAGCTTTTAGTTTGCTTGGTACTATTTTCTGCTGGGTTTCCTGGAGTCTCACCCTGAACATATACAGCCTAGGAGGTGGCCAACAGTTGGAATGCTTCTCTGTCAACTTAGCCTAGTAAGAATACCATTTTATGTTGAGCTCTCTCCCCCATTTAGAAACTGCCCTCATGGGAAAAACCAAGTGAATGTGGATTTCACCTTGGAGTCTTTGCGTCTCTGAAGGAATATAGCCCTTAATCTCCGTTCTTGACTATATTGGTTGCTCTCAAAGTAATTACACAGTCGTGTGCATGTTTGTGTCTGCTCACGTGTCTATGTGTGTGCTCCAGCTGTTATAGTCGTTTTCATGGAGTAGACAGGCATTCAGTTATCAGTTACCACTGTGAACCATACAATTATAAAACTCAGCAGCTTAGAACAACAATTTATGATTCTGTGGGTTGACCAAACAGCTGGGGAGCCTTTACTTGGGATCATTCATGCAATTGCTGTCAGGCAGTAGCTCAGGCTGGGGTCATCTGAAGCCTTCGCTGGACTTGACATAGAAGGTGACTTCTTCATTCTTAAGTCTCTTGCCTCAGTGTTCTTTGCCTTCTTTCACTTTCCAGATATTGTCTCATAATCCATGGCTTAGGTTTCTCGCAGCGTGGTCTGAGGATAGTTATACTTCTTAAAGTGTGACCCACTGCTAAGAGGCAGGAAGCAGAAATATCCAGGTTTGATAAGGGCTATGTCTGTAAATAACACAGCGTAATTTCCACTGCATTCCATCTGTCAAACCAGCCACAGAGACCACCCAAATTCAAGGGTGGAGAATTAGACTCTACCTCTCCACGTGGAAGTGGCAAGGTCACATTACAGAAGAGCGTGTGAAATGAGAGTGAACGTTGTGGCCATCTTTGGAAGATACAGATTGCCACAGAGGTTGAAATCAAAAGTCCCAATCAAAACTGACTTAAGACTACAAAAAAAACCCTGAATAGTCTTTCTTAAAAGAAAATATCAAGAACAGGAGACTCCCCTGGCAGTCCAGTGGTTAAGACTTCGCCTTCCAATACAGGGGGTGCGGGTTCGATCCCTGGTCAGGGAGCTAAGATGCCACATGCCTCGCAGCCAGAAAACCAAAACATAAAACAGAAGGAATATTGTAACAAATTCAGTAAAGACTTTAAAAATGGTCCACGTCAAAAAAAAAGAAGAGAAAATATCAAGAACAGATATCCCAACAGTTGAATTGCACCAAACATGTAATGTACACATTCCAAATCATCACATTTTCAAGTGATAAAAATGAGAGAACCTTTTCTAACTCATTATACGAAGAAAGCATAACCTTAATCCCCAAACGAGGCAAAGACCCAGTAGGAGATGAACACTGCAGGTCAACTTTCTTCATGGATAGAGATGCAAATATCCTCACAAAACATCAGCACACCAACTTGTGTTGGCTGAGGTTCTCTGAACAGCAAAAGATGGAATTAGATGTACAAGAGATTTATTTTAATGGATAAATGGGAAGACATAGGAAGAGATAGGTGAGTCTTTAGGCTGCAATATAGGTCTGACACCAGTGAAAGGAGAGAGGGAAGGATGGAATCGTAGGAGTAGCCTCAGACTGCAGTGTTGATTTAAGAAAGTTTCAGCAAAACCTTTGGAAGGTCCTCAAGTCAGTGGCTGGTTAGAAGAGTCCCATGTCCCACAGGAATGGGTCAGTACTATAATCTTGACCGTGTTCAGTCACTGGTTTGGGAGCAGCCCAGGGGCAGTGTGTCCTTGACCCAAATGTGGTGGTGAATCCAGAGGGATGACAGTAGGGCCATGAGTCAGTTATGTTTCTTGAAACAGGAGATGTAAGTGATGTACCTTCCTTATCACTACACAAATCAAGCAATATATTTAAAAACAATACTTATGTATTCTAAACATATAAAAATAATAAATGTTGCGTATAGCTCGGATACAGAGTATTTTAATATTAAAACTGATTAACATAATTTAACATTTTGACATATGAAAGGAGAAAACCATATGATTCGCTTAATAGACACAGAAAAAAGTTTCATAAAAGTCAACACCTAATTAATATAAAAACTTTTAGAAGAATAAGAATATAGAGGGACTTCCCTGGTGGCACTGTGGTAAAGAATCTGCCTACCAATGCAGGGGACATGGGTTCAATCCCTGGACTGGGGAGATCCCACATGCCACTGAGCAACCACTGAGCCTGTGCTCTAGAGCCCACGAGCCACAACTACTGAAGCCTGCACACCTAGAGCCTGTGTTCCACAACAAGAGAAGCCACCACAATGAGAAGCCTGCGCACCACAACCAAGAGTAGTTCCCGCTCACTGCAACTAGAGAAAGCCCGCACGCGGCAATGAAGACCCAACGTAGCCAAAAATAAAAAAATAAAATAAATAAATTTAAGAATATAGAGAATATTTCTTAACTCAGTATGAGGTAGCTATAAGAAAGCAAAAGTAAACATAAAAAACAATGGTGAAATAATATAATTATTCCCTTTAAGATCAAGAAAAACGGGGATACCCATTATCCCTGCTCCTATTCAATACTGTACTACAGGGAAAAAGAATTAAAGACATAGCAATAGAAAGAAGAGATAAAACTGTCATTAATTGCAAATAATATAATTGCTTATTTGGAAAACCCAAAACTATCTACAGATAAATTATGTGCAAAGAAAAGCAAAGGGTTGAGAAGAAATAATACTCTTTTAGATAAAATAAACACCACATTAGAAAGACATGTCTTACCAGATAGGGCTATAGTAAAATATAATCGTGTAGTATTGGTGTAGAGATAGACATCAAGAGAATACACAGTAAGTCCCCTACATACGAACGAGTTCTGTTCCAAGAATGCGTTCGTAAGTCCAATTTGTTCGTAAGTCCAACAAAGTTAGCCTCGGTACCCAACTAACACAATCGGCTATATAGTACTGTACTGTAATAGGTTTATAATACTTTTCACACAAATAATACATTAAAAAAAAAAAAAATAAAGAAAACATTTTTAATCTTACAGTACAGTACCCTGAAAAGTACAGTAGTACCGTACAAGAGCTGGCATCCAGGGGCTGGCATCGAGTGACACAACCAAGAGTAGTCCCCGCTCACTGCAACTAGAGAAAGCCCGCACGCGGCAATGAAGACCCAACGTAGCCAAAAATAAATAAAAAAAATATAAATAAATTTTAAAAAAACAAACCAAAAAAAACCCCAAATAACTTACCGTACAAGAGCTGGCATCCAGGGGCTGGCATCGAGTGAACAGGCAGACACGTGAACTAACTTACGTGATTGGACATGTGAATGCGACACATTTGCAACTGAAAGTTCGCAACTTGAAGGTTCGTATGTAGGGGACTTACTGTTATATAGAGTACCCCCAAATAAACCCATGGATCTTAGTGTGGGCTGCTACAACAAAATATCATAGACTGAGTGTCTTAAACAACAAACGTTTATGTCTCACAGTTCGGGAAACTGAGAAGTCTAAGATCAAGGTGCTGATAGATTTGGTATCTGGTAAGGGCCCACTTCCTGGTTTGCAGATGGCCGTCTTCTTCCTTTGTCCTCATATGGCCGAGAGAGAGAGAGAGAGAGAGAGAGAGAGAGAGAGAGAGAGAGAGAGAGAGAGAGAGAGAGATTGAAAGCTAGCTCTCTGGTTGCTTCTTATAAGGGCACTAGTCCCACTGTGAGGACCCCATCCTTATCACCTCATCTAACCCTAATTACCTCCAAAGGCCCCTCCAAATACCTTCACATTGGGGTTTAGGGCTTTCAACCTATGAATTTTGAGGGGACACAAACATTCAGTTCATAACACCAAGTACATGGAAATTTGCTTTATGATAGAGTGAGCACTGTTCTAAAATACATTAATTGGAAAATCATCTTCAGAAGGACCCTTGAAGGGGAGATGCACCATTGTATATCCAAAACTTTTTCTGAAGCCTTTCTGTAATAGAGACCCAATCTTCTCTTTCAGCCATTGCCTTCCTGAACTTGAAGCAATGAATATCTCCTTGAGGAAAAGAGATGATAACTGGATGGTTTTAATGTCCCTTTATGAGTTGTCAAATATTTCTCTGACGCTTCACAAATTCCATACCTAATAGTTCACTGTCTATGAACAAAATTAACTTTTTAAATTTAGTCTTTATTTTATATTGAAGTATAGTTGATTTACAATGTTGTGTTAGTTTCAGGTGTACAGCAAAGTGGTTCAGTTATACATCTACATATATCCATTCTTTTTCAGATTCTTTTCCCGTTGAGGTTATTACAGAATATTGAATAGAGTTCCCTGGGCTATACAGTAGGTCCTTGTTTTTAGATTGTTTTAGATTCCACATATAAGTGATATCATATGATATTTGTCTTTCCCTGTCTGACTTACTTCACTTAGCATGATAATCTCTAGGTCCATCCATGTTGCTGCAGAGGGCATTATTTCATTCTTTTTTTATGGCTGAGTAATATTCCATTGTAT
This sequence comes from Physeter macrocephalus, assembly GCF_002837175.3. Lineage (NCBI taxonomy): Eukaryota > Metazoa > Chordata > Mammalia > Artiodactyla > Physeteridae > Physeter > Physeter macrocephalus. Next base: position 10,062,376 of record NC_041224.1, on the reverse strand, counting down.
ATATATAGACCACATCTTCTTTCTCCATCCATCTGTCAATGGACACTTAGGTTGTTTCCATGTCTTGGCTATCGTAAATAGTGCTGCTATGAACATAGGGGCGCATGTATCTTTTTGAATTATAGTTTTGTCTGGATATATGCCCAGGAGTGGGATTGCTTGATCATATGGAAACTCTATTTTTAGTTTTTTAAGGCACCTCCATACTGTTCTCCATAGTAGCTGCACTGAGAAGCACGCTTTTTAAGGGCAGAGGACCCGCAAAGCTATAATATGGACCAGATGTACTAACCAGAATCAGCAGTAGCTAGATTACCTTTGGTAAATGGGTGTCCACACCGTTGGTCACACGTGTAGCCTCCAAGTCTGCCACTTGTGGCCACTCCATTTATGTGACTATTGTTCCAGTTCTAAGACAGAGGATAATGATGGCTGGCTAATGTCAGTTGCAGAGTCATTCTGTCTACTTGGGTGTTGGGTGTCTCTTCTGTCCTGGGATGTGTTCTGGTCGGCATTAATTGATATAAAAATCTTCACACCGTGTATCTCCCATATTCCTGTCCATATACTTCTACCCCAGCCGTCCTTGTGTCTAACAGTCCAGTCCTTTTCTTTCCAGGAACTTGGCCAGCCTGCCGCGCTGTGGGTCTCAGCCCAGGAATCTCTACATAGTCTCATCTCGGGCTGCTTCACCTTCTATGCCAGGTGCATCACTTGCATCCCTGCTCATTAGGAAGACTTTTGCCCTCCCCACTAGCTTTCAAGGCCACCCCTGAATGTGGCTTCAGTAGAGCACCAAGTAGTTCAGCCCCTACCCACAAACTGAGCCAACCCATCTGTACACCAAGTGCAAGTTTTTGCTGGTTGTATGGCACCTCGTCCCCAAATGGCCACAGGTGAGCAGGGGAAGACCTACTAATACAACCACAGACGGTGACATGGGTGTGTGGGCTGCCAGCTCCTGCTCTGGCTTGACTCTGGATGTACCATTTCCATCTCTTCTAGGGTCCATAATGAGAAGACATAATTCTCCACTGCAGATGCAATGGCCTTCCTTTAGAACACAGGGGTCTGTGTAGTGGTTCTCCTACCAGGGCTCTCCATAGACTACAGCCTCGCGTCCAACACGAGAGAGTCGGCTGGATTTTATGGCTAAAGCATCAAGGCTCTTGTACCACAGTCTGGTGGTACCTGCTGCAAAGTCTCTTCCTACTGTGGGCTCCACAAAGCCGGCAGCTTTGTGTGTTACCTGGTGTTTGGACCACAGCAGCATTCCCATGTGGAATATGTCTCAATGATCCAAGGAAATCTAACAGGTAATGTGCTCTCTTCTTCCGGAAAAAAGATGCAAGATGCAATAACAGTTTTTCACTTCGGAGGGAATATCCAGGCTTGCCCCTGACCACTGGACCCCACGGCTTTACTGAAATGGCAGGTCCCTCACTCTGACAGGGTTTACCCCCCACCCTCCGGAGCACACATATCTTACCAAGGTCTCCAGTAGTGTACCAGCCACGTCTTCCTTTCCTGGCCCGATCAGCATGGTGGCACTGATGTAGTGGATCCATGTGGTGGTCCTATAGGGATCTCCAGATCTCTTTGGATTGCATCCTGACTGAGGGTGGGAGACTGCATAGAAGCCTGGAGCAAAACTGTAAATGACTGCTCCTGTCCATTCCATATGAATGCAAATTGTTTCTGATAAGAATAGAAAATAGCCCCACCACGCTTGGGTCAAATCAAAGGCTGCATGCCATTTCCCTGAGGCATTTGTTAATCTGCTCTAGCAATAATGCAGCATCCAGTACAGTAGATGAAACTGGGGGTGCTGCTTAGCTGAGCAAGCTGTAGTCTTTAGTCATTCTCCTGGATCCAGCGAGTTTCTGCAAGGCCCATACTGGTAAATTAAATGGAGATATGATAGAAACCACCACCATTGTATTCTTTTGGTTTTAAATGGTTGCATTTATGTTTGCCAGCCCCCGGGATACGACATCGTTTGTGACTTACTATCTTGACTGGGAGGGTGGAGAGGGGTAGTTTCCATCTGGCCTTTCCTAACCATGACAGCTGTCACCTTGTACCCCACAGTCCCAATGTGACTACTCTAACTGTCATGTATGTCCATTTCCATTACACACTCAGGGGCTGGGCAAATGACCGGTGGGTGATTCTTGTAGACACAGTGGACCCACTGTGAGCTGGACTTTATCCAGGACTTTATTCATCTCCTGGACCCCATAATCCTCCATTCCAGCAAGGAGGCCATGGGATTGTCAGTGCACGCCCTGTGTCCAAAAGTCCTCAAAAACGCTGGTTATTCCTCTTCCCCCAGATTACAGTCAGTCAAGTAAATGACTGCAGGTCCTTTTAGAGGAAGGACTTGGGGACAGTTGCACGAATTACTGTTGAAGCATCTCAGGGCTCTTTCTCTAGGGGCCCAGCCACCTCTAGAGTCAAAGTATTCTAGATCTGAACATTGGCTCCGTCCTTACGTCTGTTAACAAACCCAGCTCTGTGTCTGTCTCACAGAGCCCTGGCCGGCAGATTCATCTTACCACCTGTTTTCTCTGACCACTTCTGGTCCCATCTGTGTCTGTTCAGGTCTTCCAAGAAGTAGAAGCCAAAAAGGAATCGCTATACAAAAGATTTGTTGGATGAGAGACTTCCCTGGTGTTCCAGTGGTTAAGACTCGGCACTTCCATCGCAGGGGGCGTGGGTTCAATCCCTGGTTCGGGAAACTAAGATCCCACATGCCACACGGCGTGGAACACAACGTTATTAAATAAATACGTAAATAGATAAATGAAGAAATAAAATAAGACATTGTAAAAAAAAGATCTGTTGGATGAAATACCTATGAAGGACAAAGGGAGTTAGAGAAGTAGGGAGGGAGAAGCTTCAGACCACAGGGCAGGTCTGATGTCTGTGAAAGGAGAGAGGGAAGGAAGAATTGGATAGGAAGAGGCTCAGATTACAGTGCTGCTCTAAGCAAAGTCTTGGCCAGACCAATGGGGAGTCTTGAGCAAAAGGCATCCTTTCGAGAAATCTTGCATCCAACAAATGGTCCTATTCTAGCGCACATGCTATGCTCAGTCGTTGGCTGGGAATGGCCTCATGGCAGCGTTGATTGAGCATGAATGGAGAGGCAGACCCCAAAAAGTGCCAGTTGGAGAAGTCGATGAGCTACGTTCCACAGTGGGTTCTCTCGAAGGGAGTTTTGAACCACTGCGGGTCACCCGAGCCAGGACCACGCAGCAATTGTTGTTAAAGTATATTTCCTTAGATGCAGCATAACCTGCAAAGATTCCTCTCACCCTTCAATGAGGAGAAATGATTACATTATTAGACAGAGCAGTGTCTGCCCCTCTTTCATTCTCTTGTTTTTCAGACGGTGTCCTGGCTCCGTGTGCATGTGAGAAAAGAAACCCATTACTTACTCATCCATCTCCTGATGGCCTCTCTTTAGCTACGTGAAGGCCCTGCTCAAGTTTTTAAATGATCATTTTCCTTTAAGATCACCTCCTCAAAGAGATTTAACTTTCTTCTTCACTTTCCGTTCCTTTACCTTATTTTTCTCCACAACACTTATTATTGTCTATAATGTTATTCTGTATTTGTTGTTCAGTTTTCTGTGTCCCCTGTTTGAATGTAAACTCCATGACAGATGGGACCCCCTTTGTCTTGTTCACTGTCATATCTTTAGTACTCAGCACACACATGCCTGACACACAGTACATGCTTAATATATGATGATTAAATGAGTATGTCAAATCTTAGACAGACCAACCTCCCCAGACACATCTAAAACTAGTCCCTGGAGTCGGGGATGGGGACAGAGAAAAGATGTTTTTCTAGTTGTATTATGGAGATCTCACAATAGTCTCATAATAAAGCAAGGATTATCATACCCATTTTGCGGATGAGTAAACTGAGGTTATACAGAAGTTAAGTAATACAAAGTCATCCAGCCAGTAAATTATGAAGGTGGGATTTGAATCCAAATCCAAAGTGTGTGCTCTCAACCGCTATAGAATACTGAGAACAACAACAAAAGCCCAAAACCTAGCTTGTAAATAGATGAGTTCTGAGAAACACTAGACTAGCTCCACTTCCAAATTTCTTGAACAGAATGACTCTCACCATCAAGTTGATACATAATAGCTAAATCACAAAAGAGGAGTCATGAAATAACCCTAAAGCACTTTGAAATTTGCCAACGAACAGCTGATTACATCCTCTTTTGCAAAGTGAACTAAAACTGTTTACTTATCAGGCCTCAGAAGGGCTTAAACGTTCCACACAGAATATCAAAAATCCAGAGAATCACTGAGTCATTACCTGGTGCCAGACTGAATGCTACAGTGTATTTTCCTGGTATTTTAACCTGTCTAGCACCTAATGACTCAGAAAGCTTTACTCTTATTTAATCTCTCTCTGGAGTTTTTTCTTACCAAGAAGCTACAAATAACCTCCACTGTCAGTGAAGTTAGTCTCTTCAGATACCTGTCAAATGATTTTTTTTGTGGTTAATCCAAGGCAAAGGTTAAAAAAAGGATCCATATCATTCTGGAAAGCACACAAGAAAAAGCACTCAGCTGGGAAGAGTTTAATTGTTATTAGCACGCCCGCCGCTGGCAGGAGCTTATGAAAAAGCCACACAAATCAAACACCGGCCTCTAAAATCAAATGCTCGTCAACTTAACTTTTCAGCCTTCTGTTAACCTGATAAATTATTCAGCCTTCTTACACATTTAATAAAGCTCTGAAAACAGGTCCCAGAAAACATTTGCAAATAAAATGTAATTTGAGAAATAAATAAAGCCTTGGTAGGAGGCTATGCTCTTACCCGAGGTAACTCTGATGGAAGTACACAAAGTGAGCCATCTGTCCTGCTGATTTCTGAGTTGTTTTCTTCAACGGGCAGTTCTTTTTGGCTTGGCAGTGAACATGGCGGTAGTTGCTTAATTCCTGGAGAGTGGGGTGTGTTTGATTCACAAGCCAGAGGCTTGATGAAATCTGGCTTTGGTATCCTCAAACGTCTTCTCCCAACTTCTTCACAGAAAGATCTCCTCGGGAGAAAATCCTTTATTTGAATCTTTTCCCATAAAAAAGGGGTGTGTGTGTGTGTGTGTGTGTGTGTGTGTGTGTGTGTGTGTGTGTGTGTGTGTGTGTGTGTGTGAAAGAGAGAGAGAGGTGTGTGTGTGTGTGTGTGTGTGTGTGTGTGACAGAGAGAGAGAGAGGGAGCGGAATAGAGAAAATTGCTTCTGGGTCATTAACACCTTTGAAGACACTCGGCTAAGAAGACTGCTCCAACTACATGAAAACGTAAAACCAAGCAAGCAAACAAGCAACAACAGCAACAAAACCCATCTATTCTTCAAGACAACTGATGGCTGACAGAACAGCAGGGCAAATACCTAAATGGCCACTGTGGCGCCCAAAGACATACTGACATCTACTGGTAGGTCTAGAAACCCCAGGGCTTTTCCAAGGGCCACACTGAGCTGTATGGAATTGGACGGATTAATATCTATTGGACACAACTCAGAACTATTCTAAGTAAAAGATGAATTTATTATGACCATCAAGACTATTTCTGAATTCTTCTATTGTTTATTAAAGTCCTTTTATCTACCAGATAGATAGAAACCCCTATACTCGAAACATTAAGCTAAAGAGAAGCACAGTCAAGGCTAAGAGTCAAAGGAACCAAACCCCTTTCTATCTTTTTATGATCCCCAAACATACCTCTTCAAAAAAAGTGCTTCAAAAAGCAGCAAGAACAGCGGAAATATTGCTCAGCTGGAAGATACACCTGTGTTCAAATCCAGGCACCTCCATTTGGCTTTGTAATTTCTACCAGTTTACTTAATCTCTCTGAATCTCAATCTTCCCAGCTGAAAAAGAGGATTAAGATCCCCTACCTGGAATGACAACTACAGGCAGTTGACACAAAGTGCCTTGCTCGCATTAAATACTCAATAACGGAGATGTTATCATATTTTAAGAACAGGAAACTTGCTGGGGCCATTTGGTTCCTGACTGACAAAGCTGCAATTGGGGAGAGCGCTTCTCATACTTTAACTTGCACACGAATCATCAGGAAATCTTGTTGAAATGAAGGTTCTGATTCAATCCGTCAGGAGCAGGGCCTGAGATACCGAATTTCTAGCCCGTTCCCAGGTGATGCTGCAGCTGGTCCAGGACTCCACGGAGTAGCAAGGATCTATGGGGTCCACCGCCCTCTGGTGGTCAGCAGTTTTGAGAGCGCCTCTATTGATTGCCTTCTTCCCTGAGGGAATTTCTTTTTTTTCATTGAAGCATCGTGGATTTACAATATTGTGTTAGTTTTAGGTGTACGGCAAAGTGATTCAGTAGTTTTGCAGATTATATTCCATTACATGTAATTACAAAATAATGGGTATAGTTCTCTGTGCTATACATTATATCCTTGTTGCTTATCTATTTTATCTGCCTAGTAGTTCATATCTGTTAATCCCATACCCCTAATTTGACCCTCCACCCTTCCCTCTCCCCTTGGTAAACCTAGGTTTGTCTTCTATGTCTGTGAGCCTGTTTTGCATATACATTCAGTTGTGTTATTTTTAGATTCCACCTATAAGTGATATCATATATTTGTCTATCTCTGACTTATTACACTAAGCATAATGTTCCCTAAGTCCATCCACACTGCTGCAAACGGCATTATTTCATTTTTTATGGCAGAGTAATATTCCATTGTGTAAATATACCACATCTTCTTTTTTTTGTTTGTTTGTATTCGTTTGTTTTTTTTGTGGTACGCGGGCCTCTCACCGCAGTGGCCTCTCCCATTGCGGAGCACAGGCTCCGGACGCGCAGGCGCAGCGGCCACGGCTCACGGGCCCAGCCGCTCCGCGGCATGTGGGATCCTCCC
>NC_041224.1:10032246-10054995 GCF_002837175.3 Physeter macrocephalus | reverse complement strand
CCCGCGTCCCCTGCATCGGCAGGCGGACTCTCAACCACTGCGTCACCAGGGAAGCCCTATACCACATCTTCTTAATCCAATCGTCTGTTGATGGGCACTTACGTTGCTTCCATGTCTTGGCTATTGTAAATAACGCTGCTCTGAACACTGGGGTGCATGTATCTTTTTGAATTAGTGTTTTCATTTTTTCTGGATGTATACTCAGGAGTGAAATTGCTGGGTCTTATGGTAGCTCTGTTTTCAGTTTTCTGAGGCACCTCCATACTGTTCTCCATAGTGGTTGCACCAACTTACATTCCCACCAACAGTATATGAGGGTTCCCTTTTCTCCACACCCTCTCCAGCATTTATCTGTGTTCTTCTTGACAGTGGCCATTCTGACCAGTGTGAGGTGATATATCACTGTAGTTTTGATTGGCATTTCTCTAACAATTAGCAATGTTGAGCATCTTTTCATGTGCCTGTTAGCCATCTGTATGTCTTCTTTGGAAAAATGTCTATTCAAGTCTTCTGCCCGTTTTTTTGATTGGGTTGTTTGGTTTTTTTTGATACTGAGTTGTAGGAGCTGTTTGTATATTTTGGATATTATCCCCTTGTCAATTGCATCGTTTGCAAATATCTTCTCCCATTTTGTAGGTTGTCTTTTTGTTTTGTTGATGGTTTCCTTTGCCGTGCAAAAGCTCTTTAGTTTAATTAGGCCCCGTTTGTTTATTTTTGCTTTTATTCCTTTTGCCTTAGGAGACTGATCCAAGAAAATATTACTATGATTTATGTCAAAGAGTGTTCTGCCTATATTCTCTTCTAGGATTTTTATGGTTTCAGGTCTTACATTTAGGTCTTTAAACCATTTTGAGTTTATTTTCATATATGGTGTGAGGGAATGTTTTAGATGGGGGTAAGTATCTCTGAAAACTTCAGTCATTCCAATACATGGACAAAGAGTGCATTAAAATGCTCTGGATGAAGATGAATTTGGCTGATGTAGAAAAACGGAAAACTTCATTCTCACGCCTTTCCAGTTTATGGATTTCACTTCTCGTAAGAGAGACAAGGCATTTGCTTCTGATCAAATTACCCCCATAAGAGGGGTTTGGCAAATTAAAGCCCAGCAGTTAATTTGTTCTGTTGCAATTCTGGGCTTTCTGCAGAATCTGGCATCAGAGAGTGATTCAGATCATGGGCCTTGGAGTCACAAAGGAGTTTGCATCCTGGCTTTGCCATCTGCAAGGTCTCGGTCAAGTTCCTAAACTTGTCTAAGCTGTAGTTTTCTCAGAGTATATTGTGAAAGTTAAACGAGATAATATGGATACGACTTTAGCACATACACCGCTCAATAAATGATAGTGTTATTATTGTTTTCATGACAAAATCGCACAGCTGACTTTTCCTCTTGTTTTTTTAACATAGTGCTGCCACTGTGGGGAAGTGGATGTTAGAAAAGGCAGTGGAACATCACAGAATGAGGTTTTGGAGAAAGCAAGACGCTGGTTTAAATCCCAGGTCCACCAGCAGCTGGGATAACTTCCAGCAACGTAATATAACATCTCTGGGCCTCAGGGTCCAACTGTACAATAGGCAATTATAGTTTACTTGGGTGGTCTGAGAATTAGAGATGTTAGTTGAGTTAGTTTATTATACATAATAAAAAGCCCTTAAAACCAACTGTTACTAATATCAACGAGAAAAACATTGTATTCTGAATCAGAAGACTTGGGTTCTAGAATTCCTCATTTTTCTGACTTTCCTACCTCAATACACAGCATTTTAGTCAAAGCAATGAATATCCCTGGGCTAGTAAACTACAGATGGAGACAGGATTTGTGGCCCTACCTGTTCGTTACAGGGTAACTGTGTGAGTCAGGGTTTTACAAATTATTTTTATTTTACCCAGTTAATTAATGTAACCCATTAAATTGTATTTTAAAATATCTTTAGTCCCGTGCCGTTTTTTAAAGTACACAGAATGCCATCCTTATGTATTATCACAATTATTTTGTACAACAATGTCATAAGGATGGGTATATTTGCATTTTCTACAGATAGAAGAACAGAGGTTCAGAAAGATAAAGTAGCTTGTTTAAGACGGTGGAGTTGGCAAATAAACAAATAAATAAATAAACTCAGGGGTCCTTACTCTCTCCGAAATGATACCAGAGATTTTGGGAAGCAAAAAGTACTATTTAAGTGAGCTCATGAGAATGTTTCATGTTTTCGCCACTAAAATTGCAACCTAACATTGGATGGTTGTGACTTTTGATTGCCATGACCAACTGATGAAGGCACTGTTGGTGGCCTGGAAGGACATGGGTTTAAATCTCGGCACTGCTACTTCCTGGGGGTGACGCTGGGCAAGTCACCCTCTCTCAGAACCTCATGTGAGCTGTAAAAGGGAGACTTTGAGCCGGATAACAGCTAAAATTCTTTTTTTTTTTTTTTCTTTCTGATTGGTCATAAGGGTGGTAGCCATTGACAGAGGAAAAGAGATAAGATGGAATGTAAGCATACGTTATAGTCTCCGTTTTATTTTTAAATTTTTTAAATATATATTTATTTATTTTTGGCTGCTTTGGGTCTTCGTTGCTGCACGCGGGCTTTCTCTAGTTGTGGCGAGCAGGGGCTACTCTTTGTTGCGGCGCGTGGGCTACTCGTTGCGGTGGCTTCTCTTGTTGTGGAGCACAGGCTCTAGGCGCACGGGCTTCAGTAGTTGTGGCACGTGGGCTCAGTAGTTTTGGTCCGCGGGCTCTAGAGCGCAGGCTCAGTAGTTGTGGTGCACGGGCTTAGTTGCTCCGCAGAATGTGGGATCTTTCCGGACCAGGGCTCGAACCCGTGTCCCCTGCGTTGGCAGGTGGATTCTTAACCACTGCGCCACCAGGTAAGCCCTATAGTCTCCATTTTAGATCAGCTTGTCCTTGAATGTTGGGGACTCATGCCATCCAAACGGTTGTCCAACATTCACATGACCTTCTTCTACCACCTGATCCTCCCTTTTTGCAAAATTTTTCATTTTATTTTTTGGCCATGCCACTTGGCATGCAGGATCTTAGTTCCCCGACAAGGGATTGAACCCTCGCCCCCTGCAGGGAAAGCGTGGAGTCTTAACCACTGGACCGCCAGGGAAGTACCTATCCTCCCTTTTAGGAAATCTCCCATAGTATGGAAATCTTTCTCCTGAAGTCTACATGAGCAGGTCTTTTCTCTTTCTACCGCAAAGCAGTCAGGGAACCAAGACTCTCCTTGGCCTTCAGGGTCTCGGTGAGGGTTAGGAAAGCAAGGGATGGCTGGAGTTCATAGGCACAGCCTCATTACTGATGATGGTGGACGAGACTCCAGTGTGACCTCTTGTATGGTTCCTGCTGTCTAGTTTCCTCACGCTTCTGTGCTCCTTGGCTTTTTTTCCAAGCTTGGTCCTCCAGCTCCGCTGTCATCCCAGTAAGTTCCCTTTATGTCGAAGAAAGCCAGAATTAAATTCTGCTGCTTGCCACTAACACCCAGACTAACTACAGGAGAAATTAACATCCATTTTACATTTTCTTCTTTGCTAAAGCTACTGCCAAGATTCCTGTGATGAGCTGAGCAAACACAATGCACACCTCGTTCACAACTGTGCAAATATACAAGAGGCACGAAGAAGGGCAGGCTAACGAATTAAAAAGTAGTTCCCCTTCCTATAAACATTTTAATCTGAATGCTACGTCACCCTCTGTGAGTCAGGCATTCATGTCCCTCTCTAAAAATGTACCACCACGCTAATAAAAGAAAATCTGTTCGATGAGGCATATTTATGGACGTGACTGGCACCTTACAATACAGTGAGTGTAGTTGAGAAGTGCTATGTGCTTCGTAAATTTAGAACGGCATTTCCTAAATGTCAAGTGTTTATTACCTGGAAAAAAGAAAGGGAAAACAGCTCTACGTTTGAAACATGTTGTGCAGCTTCCTTGATGAGACATTTTAGGGACCATTAGTTGTCTAAATAGAAATTGTATTTTAGAGAGGGGAAGAATACGAAAGATTGTTCTCTAGTTTAAGATTATACCCTGTACCTTGCAATAAAGCTGTAAACTCAAGCAGGCATGTTGCACTCTGGTTATTTTTCCTTATTCTGCCCCTTCAAGCCTCGTTCTTCACCATAAAAACAAAGGCGTATGAAAGCATTTAGCACACGGCCAGCCTCACTGAGGCCTTACTTGATAGATGTGATTCCTTACTGTTCTTCTTTCTCTTAAAGGGCAGTGTAAATTCTGTGACTGTAATCTGAGGGTTAAAAAAAAAAAGTTCATCTCTGAATTTCATGATCTTGATGTATCATATACTGTGGTTCCTGGAAATGGATTTTGTCAGAAGGGAATGATCATTTTGAAAAGAAATTCTGCTCAAGATTTTCAAAAAGGATAATCAGATAAAAAATGTTGGTTTTCTATCTCTGGTAAACTAGCCAGATTTTCATCTTCATCTGGTTTATTTTCCATTCTTTCTGCTTTAATAGAGGACTCTAGGGGGTAGAAATATGTAATTGTGTAGAGGTCAGCTTCAGAGCCTTCAGGTCTCGAAGAAGTTCAGTTGGTGTTTCACAGGATGATTTATGACATGGATTATTCAAGGAACCCTCTCCTCAATTGCTTCTTTCATTTTTACTCATCTTTCGTCGTGCAGAGTCTGGGGTGTACCCAGGCTCAGAGCTGATATTTCCTAGAAATTAACGTCAAGACATTAATTCTGCAAGATGTGCTCCCCCAAGTTAAAAATATCAAGGACAGTCATCTCCGATGGATGGATCCTTTGTGATAAGAACATTCATGGATGAGTCAACAAATGATTCTTGTAGAAGAAGAAAGCTGTTTGAACTGGATTCTCTTGACCTCACTTTCGTTGACTGCAGAGTTGATGTCAGAATGATTATCTCCCTCTCAATCTCTAAAACTTTTCTTATGTCTGTGCCTGACACTAGGAGCTGGAAAATCTTAGATGAATCACCAATCAGCTGACAGTTATTACCCATACTACATGTGAGAAACAACAGAGTAGGGCAGGGAATTTACAATGGTGACACATCTTTTTTGAAAAATGCAGAGTTCATCATTGGCAAAGTGTGTACGTATCACAACAATTAAGGTATTAGATACCTCTAAAGAAAAGAGACAATCTAGTGGTAGGAAACAGGGAGTCCCTTTAATGGGACTATATAGCACAAAAGGGCGCGGCATGATGGCAGACGCTGGCTGGCTTCCCAAAGAGGAAACAGTCCACCCCTGCATTGGGAGAAATGCAGACTCTTGAAGCAGGAGAACGGAAATCAGACAACCGGTCAAGAGCCTCGATCTCCGATGGTAAACCATGGTGCTAGTGGCTTTATTAGCTTTGTACCTGGTTTGCTAATGTAATCGTTTCAATACAGCAAATCATGCTGTTATTTTTCGACATCAAACTCATCCCTCAGGTGGCATGTTGGCTCTCTCCGGACAGCTTTCCTGTGATTTAAAGAATTTAGGATCTTCTGGAGGATCTCTAGGATGAAGACGTCTGGTTCTTGGATTACAACTGAGAGATGAAATAGAACCCTCTTGTACGAGACAGCAGTGCTCCTTTGGAGGAAAGGCTACTAGAAAGTTAAAGATTCAGACCGGCATCTATAGTGATTAACATCGATGATCGTTGCAGGCATTTTTTAATGGACATCTTAAAAACTCAACGCTGGTCCTGGCTCTGCCATCTAGAACCTCTGGCATTGACACGGAGGTCACTGAACCTCACCAAGGGGCAGCTTCCCCTTCTGCAAAATGGAGACGAGCACCCAGCGGGCTCACTGAGGTGACGATATACAGAAAAATCACCAAAATGACAATGTTCCACACCCCATAGTATCTTATTATTATTGATGATTAGTAAATCAGAAAGAAAAGACTCTGATTTATGACCCCCTGAAGAGTGAAAACTCACAGAAGGAAATTAATGAGGAAGAGAGACTTAAATAACCAAGGACAGAGAGATTTGCCAGTGCAGGCAAACTTTTATGTCCCTTTCAAGTTCCATGTGATTGCGGTATATAACGCATCCCAGAAATGAGATAAAATCCATTTAGCTGAGGTGATGGGGAGGGTGGGCAGTTCTTTCCTAGCAAACGCACATGAGAAAGCTGGGCAGCCGCATTTCCAGTCAGAACCCACGGCTGCTCTATTACCTGGATAATTAAAGGCATTTTATAGCAAAACACTCCTGATATTAAAAAATGAAGCAGGCATGTTTTACTATGATGGTGCAGGGCTTAAGGCAGGAGTAAAAAAGAATCAATGGGATGAATTTTTCTTTCTTGAAGAAGAAGAGTTTCATTTTAACTTAAGAAATACAAACCATGTTAACCATGATATACAATCTATAGTTAGCATATGAAGAACTCCATAAAAATATTCAATATTTTGAGAAAGCCTTAAAGCCCACTGCATAAGAAACCACATTGCCAGAAGATTAAATCCAGAGGATAGCATTATTCAGAAAGAAACTGGCTCAGTCAAAACAGCTATTTCCTGCCTCTCCTCCAGACCCTCTAATTGCTCCCTTAAACTTGAGCTCCATTTGATTTACAAATGAAATGAATTTCAACGGTTGAATGAGATGATCTTTACAATTCTTTTGAACTCTTTATTTTGCAAATGGAGAAAGCCCAGTATCTTGGGCTTATCTAGGACTCAAATTCCCACTTTATTTTGATAGCCCAAAAAGAGTTCAGCTGGGGATGATCAGAAAAACTCCAAGTAAAATAACAATGTAACCTTTTATTTAGAAATGTAAGCGTTTTACAACGTATTAAAGGAAATGAGAATTTTTATTCTGTTCTTTAAAATTCATCCTATGTTCTCCAATTTAGCGTTTAAATCTTACTAGTCTTAGAAGATGCAAACTATTAAACATTGAATGGATAAACAACAAAGTCCTATTGTAGAGCACAGGGAACTATATTCAATATCCTGAAATAAACCATCATGGAAAAGAAAAAATAGATAAATCCTATTAGTCTTAATGAAACAGAGCAGGACCCTATGGTGCTTCCCCCCCATGTCCTCTGCCTGCCTTCTGTCTGTGGAAAAACTTTAGCCAAAGAATAAGTTTAATCCAAGAAGTGAGAAAATGCAGAAACAAAGGAAAACAGTCAAAAGAGACCAAATAATAATAGTTTGGTCATTAAGCATAGTCAAGGCCTTTTAGTTCCTTCTCAAGGGCTATAGATACTAATCTGAGCCATGTCCTGTGAGCTGTCTTACAGATACCGAAACCCTCACCAGGTGGAAGAAGTGAACCACATGATGATCAGACTGTAGCCATGACCTAAGCTGCCACAATTCCAAAAAGTGGCCTCAAAGAAATGGAAACAAACCGACCCTGGAACTGAAGATTAACTGTACCTAAAACGATCAAGATGACGCTGGTCAGACCACCAATGACCAATGTCAAGACGACGGGCAGAGCTGACTGTGCTGTTTCTGCACGCAGCCCCCTCCCTCCGCCTATAGAAGCTCTTGCCCCCTAATTGTTGGGGTGGGGGGATCAGGGTGGGGAGTCGGCCTTGGACAAGGGTAGCCGGCATCCAAAATAAAGCAACCTTTCCTCTCCACCAGCCTGGCCTCTTTATTGGCTTTTGAACAGGAGCAGCCAGACCCCACTTTGGGTTACATTAGGTTTGGTTACTTTCAAATCTGAGGTCTTAACCATTCATTGGTCTAAACATAAGACAGTCATTCTATATTTATCTCCATCCTTTTGTTGATTTTTGTTCCTTCCAGCTATCTTGAACAGTAAATATGAAAATCTCAGGTTGATGGGTATCTCAGATTTGGAGGTAAACTAGCACTATACATGACTGAGAAAGAATTTTTTTGCTTCCGCATGCTTGGCCCTGGAACACGTCATTCCTCTTACAGAACCCTAAAATGTCTGTTACTTGTAGTAGATCAAAGTTAGGAAGTCCATTAACGTTCTTGCACTTACTTCAAGTCCTTTCAAAAGAACTTTTAAAATGTGAAAGGTGGTCCTATTTCTCTCTAACTAAACAGATGGGATCACAATACTTCTCAAATACTAACCTTGTGATAGATTCTACTTTTATATACTTTTTCCTGTTAAAGAGAAAAAAATGAGGTATAGTGATGATTCCTTGGAAGCCTGAGAAAATTATTTGTTAGGACCTCATCCCCAGGAGTTATATAAATGCCCTCAGATATGTTACTTACTTTCTCTTTACACCAGATTTTTGTGTAAATTAAGGAATATGTTGTATGTTGTAGCTGTTGTTGATTTTTGTTCCCTAAATAAGCAATAACTACCCAAACCCCGTGGGCTCTCCTATGAAAATAAACACTAGAAAAGATATATTAGAATTGATACAAGAAAACGAATAAAAATAAGATGAAACATAAAGCAAGCAAATGAAAGCTTCATTGAGACATCAAATATATAGAGTCCCTTTTGACCCACCTCCTAGAGTAATGGAAATAAAAACAAAACTAAACAAATGGGACCTAATGAAACTTAAAAGCTTTTGCACAGCAAAGGAAACCATAAACAAGAAGAAAAGACAACCCCAATTTACGTTCTCACCAACAGTGCAAGAGGGTTCCCTTTTCTCCACGTCCTCTCCAGCATTTATTGTTTGTAGATTTTTTGATGATGGCCATTCTGACCGGTGTGAGGTGATACCTCATTGTAGTTTTGATTTGCATTTCTCTAATGATTAGTGATGTTGAGCCTCCTTTCATGTGTTTGTTGGCCATCTGTATATCTTCTTTGGAGAAATGTCTGTTTAGGTCTTCTGCCCATTTTTGGATTGGGTTGTTTGTGTTTTTGATATTGAGCTGCATGAGCTGCTTGTATATTTTGGAGATTAATCCTTTGTCAGTTGCTTCAGTTGTCTTTCCTAACACAACATTGTGAAGCAATTATATTCCAATAAAGATGTAAAAAAAGAAAAAAAAAAGAATAAATGCTCTATTTAGTAACCCCCCCCAAATATATAAAGTCTACTCCAATCTTGTTTTATTAGTATCTGAAATTTGATATGCATATTAATATCCAGTAAACAGTTCTCTGTGGTTGTAGGAAGATGTTCATAGGAAGATGTTCGAAAATCAAAATACTTGACTCAAAAATTTAAAGCTATAGAAAGATGATCACAAGAAAAAAATCCATGAGTAAAATTCAAAAAATACTTAGTCCCTACTGTGTGCCAGGCAATATTTTAAGTGCAGGGGGGATACCCAGTGAACAAGACAAAGACCCTGCCCTCCAAGGTCACTTAAAATACTGTTAACATGAACTCAAAATATATATATATATACTGAATTCTTACTTTTTGCTTTCTTAGGCTATAAATTTAAGGGAAAATTTGGAACAATACCTTTACGGAGGCAGACACCAAAAAATATTCCAGTTCTTACAAATGAAATACTAATCTCCCCCTCGCTCAAGGAATAAAACATTTTCTCTATATTAACCACCTGGACAAGCATTACTCGCTCTGGTTAAATGATCATTTGTGAGGCTCCTGTGATTAACGGCAACGAACTAATTCATTGAGGGCCATACAAACACCAGAAGAGATGCACTTAATGTGAGAAAAGGTGGCATCCCTAGCCTTCAAGGCACTTAGAATATACTTTCATGAAAAACAGACAGTGCTGAAGTAGATGAAGATACGTACCCAAGTCTCTTTCTAAGGCATGTAAGCAGAGGGTCTGCTTTGTAGATAAATGGCATATTTCAACATAAAGCTTCTCTTTGCCCTGGGCCAATAAATAGGCCAGCACTTTATACAATTATTATATATTGTATAATATATAGTATTATACAATAATATTATTGTATAAAGTGCTCCAAATCTCTCTCCCCGGTCTCTGCCTTCAGCACCTACCCACTGTGCCTTGGGAAACGTCGTGATATTCTACTTTTCAGGCATCTCATGTACTGTTTTCTTATCTTTTTCTCCCTACTACCCAAACTGGGAAGGCTCCACCGTGAAGTCACACAGAGACTCTGGCTGAACGCAATCCACTCTAAAGTGTTTGCTCCACCCAACACTACGTTTTCTTTAAATCTCTTACCCTGTGCTTCCCCCCACCCCTAACCTCCCTACCATCCTCCCCACCCTAAACTTCCAACAAAAAGGGTAGAACATTTTCAGGATCCAAGGGACTCCTGAAATCACATGAGGCATTTTCTACTGGCTTAAAGGAAAACCTGATGCTGAACTTTGGATGGATTACTAGGGAAGGAGACTCAAAAAGGCAATTTCAGGGCTTCCCTGGTGGCGCAGTGGTTGAGAGTCCGCCTGCCGATGCAGGTGACACGGGTTCGTGCCCCGGTCCGGGAGGATCCCACATGCCGTGGAGCGGCTGGGCCCGTGAGCCGTGGCCGCTGAGCCTGCGCGTCCGGAGCCTGTGCTCCGCAACGGGAGAGGCCACAGCAGTGAGAGGCCCGCGTACCACAAAAAAAAAAAAAAAAAAGGCAATTTCAGGACGTACTCCCCCTCATCCCCTCCCTACCCCCACCCCCGCCCCGCCGTAAGAGCTGAAGGAGGCTGGATGGGGCTGGGGCTGGGCGCTGGTAGAGTCTTATCCCAGGCTGCGTTGCTGAGGGAGAAAGATGCAGGGTCTCTTCATCACTGACATCTTTAAAACATTTTTTTAAATCCCTAATCTCTTGACACAGGCTTCTCTGGGCCAGCAGTTTTCAGTTTCAGCTTTCCAACTGATGTTCGGGATAGATGTGTCTTGTCTCTCACGCCACTCAATCTCAGGGTTACCCAGGAAACATGAAATCTGCTTGGTGACCATAACTATCTCTTTCTTTCCCACAGAGAGCACACCAGAGCTGTTCAGGGGATAACGTTGAATACACTCCACTTTATTTTTTAAAACGTAAATCCTTTGCCAAGTTGGGCAATTTAACTGTTACGAGTTACAACTCAGAATGGACCTCACGGCCATTTCCTTTATTTCCATTGAGAGCTTCCTCTAACCAAGGGATCAGCAAACTTCTTCTGTAAAGGGCCAAATGATATTTTCACCTTTCTGGGCCGTACAGTCTTTGTGGCAACTATGCAACTGTCACTGTAGCACAAAAGCACCCGCAGACGATACCCAAATGGATGAGCGTGCTGTGTTCCAATAAAACTTTTTTTATAACCACAAGCAGGCTGGATCAGGCCCAGGGGCTCTAACTAGTCCTTAACCCTTTCTCAGACTCAGACAGGACCCCTCCCCAGCTCAACAGGACCCCTCCCCAGCTCAGCCAGTCTTGGCCCATCTCTGGTGGCCTTCTCTCCTTTTATGTAATACACCATCCGCTCTCCTCCAAACAAAACTTCCCCAATACATATTTCATTCTTTCCTGAATTCTTTCCTGATGTTACATTACTTACATGTCTTAAATGGCTGTTTTTCTTCAGTCTGATATCATAGAACATACTCCTCTGTCTTCTATCTTATTTCTCCCCGTGCCCCGGTCCGGGAAGATCCCACATGCCGCGGAGCGGCTACACACTTTGGCTAGAGAAGTGCATTTCCTAAGTGAGAGCCCATTTCCTCCATGAAATGAGTACTACTGCACCTGTAAATTTTCCAGTCATGAGTAATTATTGCCAAATAGAGCAAGGCTTCTAATTAGCAAGCAAAGTCTAAATTCTAAATGGTGTGATGGATTACTTAATTTGATCTGTTGTCTTTTAATTCCCCGATCGGAAGTCTCAGGCTTGGCTTTATCCCTATCCAGTCAGTTCTTTTCTTGAGCCTCCTCTCAGTTGTCCTATAGGTCATGTCAATTATTCTCACTAACTTATTCATTTATTGCAGGCAGAGGACCTCTTAGTCTGTAGAGTTCAGGGAACGTCACGCTCTCTGACCCATAGTTCTACTAGAGTTACCTCCCAGACAACGAAAGCTATACCTGACCATGGCTTTGTTTGTTTCTCAGATCTAGTTCTTTTCTCTCTCTCTCTTTCTCTTTTGTCTGCAACCTCTACATTTATAACCTAATAGAACATTCAAATTCAAACAAAGGACACAAAAGAACAGTAAGTAGCTCAGCTTTACTAGAGAAATGAAGCCTAAGGCGAAGGTATTGTGCTTGAGATGGCAGGACACAAGGTTGAAAAGGTAAATGATGAGAAGTTTAGCAAGCTGGCACTTGAATGCTTTCCTGGTGTCCTCCCCTCCTAACTGCACTTTCCAGCTGTTTCTCCAGAGCCTGTTAGCCATGAGCAGACCTGGAGGATATAAGCAAAACCGCTGACCAGCCCAGCAGGAAAAAGCTTAGGCAGGATTTCTTTCCTCTTGATGAGAGATTAACTGTATCAGTTTCCCGTTGCTGCTGAAACAAAGGATCACAAGTTTAGTGGCTAAATGCAACATGAATACGTTATAGTTCTGGAAATCAGAAGTCCAAAACGTGTCACGCTGGGCTAAAATCAAGGAGTCGCAGGGCCGAATACCTTTGGGGGGCATTTGGGGAAAATCCGCTGTGCCCTTGCCTTTTCCAGCATCTAGGGGCTGCCTACGTTCCTCGGCTCACGGCCCCTTCTCCATCTTCAAAGCAGCGTACTAATGTCTCCAGTCTTTGTCCGATTCTGACCCTCTTGCCGCCCTCATTCACTCAGGAGAGCTGCTGCAGTTACACTGGGACCCGCCCAGACAATCCAGGATAATCTACCCAACTCAAGGTCAACTGATTAGCAACCTTAATTCCATCTACCACTTTAATTCTGATGTGATACCATCATCACAGGTTCCGGGGATTAAGACATCTTTGAGAGGCCTTTTTTCTACCTACCACATTATCTGAGTCTAGAATTCAACAGCTGAGCATTCTGGAGGCATCCCTATGCGTATCTTATCAAAATTCCTGAAGTCTAAAACTAAAAACAATTTTTTACAAGATTTTAGACAGGAAATATAGTAATTCTCTCTCTCTCTCAGACAGACAGACACACACACACACACACACACACACACACACACACACACACACACACCAGACTTGCATTAGTTTGTCTGTAGAATGAACATGGGAGATGACCATAGACTTTTGGGAAAAAAGAACACCCCTGAAATCCAAGAAACATGTCCATTTAAGATACCATTCACCTATCAAGGAAAATAAATTATTTATGAATATGCAAGGATTCTAAAAATATATTCCATGAGCCTCATCCAAGGACAATATTCATGAAACAACTTTTAGCCACACAACCAAATGTTCAGAATAGAGATCAGAAAGATAAAAAGAGAAAACGGTGATCAGTAATGAACCTTGAAATTTATAAATCATTAAATCTAAATGAAGAGTGGTAGAATATGAAGATTAGAAATTAGAGGCTTCATTTATTTGACTGACCTTAATTATAGAAATCTAATTTATAATTTTAATTGATAAGAAGCCTTGAGAGGAAAGTGGTCTTTGATGACATAAGTCTTCATGGGCTGTGTTGATATTGCTTTTCTTAGGAAGACAAGGAGAACAATGAAAACTATTTACATCCTGGTGACTACCAGAGACTCTAAACAAACAAATAAACAAACCAACAGTGCTGGAAACTACCTAGAAGGGTCCATGGTCTTTAAGATTAAACTAACTCAGGAAGAGATGCTGTCCTGAAATTTACTGATAATTAAGAGAAAAAACAAGACTCCTTGAGAAATATAAGTATTTGACAAGCAGGCTTGTAAATATAATGGTTTAACCACAAAGCCTGAAAACATTGTTATAGGAAATTGATTTTGTTCGCTTGAGCTGTAAGTTAACTCATCAGACTTGGGAAAAACAACCTACCACTCAGGATGTGAACTTTCCGGCCTTGTGATAATGAATCCATCACACCGCATGTTCTCCTGTTTTTCAGAAAGCTTGCCTCACCCACCCCCCAACCAGTTCTTTTCTCAACAGCTATAGAGATAATTCAAAATGCCTCTGATAGATCTGATCCATATAGAGCACAGAGTTTCTTTCTTCCACAAACTGTGAGTAACATGCTAATGACAGCCTGATACTAAAAAGTTAGAAATTCAACAAAACCTAGGAGCTAAGGACAGGAGAGGGTTAAGTAAAATTAAAAGTATTCAAAATTATCATCTTTCTGGTGCATGGGGCAAAACAGTGGCAAAATAGAGTATCCAAAGCATAAAGGAATAATATCCTATTATCATATAATAGTAAAGAAATGATGTTTGATTATGAATATACGTTTTACAAAGAGAAAAAAACCTAACATTTTCAAAAGCTGAAATTTTAAAGACCACATTCTCTGGTCATCATCCAGTAAAATGAGATAAAAAATTGAAATATGCCTCTGTGACTCAGAAAATAGGAAATTTACTTCTAAATATATCTTGGATAGAAGAAAACAATCAAAACAGAATCATGAATGATAGGGAAAGCAATGAAAGGAAGGTCACTGCATTCTAAAACCTCCGGAACACAGTGAAAACTGTATTCAGTGGAACCATAAGATCACTCTCAGGCTTGATGATTCACTAGAAGGACTCAGAAAAACTATCATACTCACAGTTATTGCAGGAAAAAATAGGGATTAATATCAGCAAAAGGGGGACTTCCCTGGGGGCACAGTGGTTAAGAACCAGCCTGCCAATGCAGGGGACACGGGTTCGAGCCCTGGTCCGGGAAGATCCCACATGCTGGGGAGCAACTAAGCCCGTGCGCCACGACTACTGAGCCTGCGCTCTAGAGCCCACGAGCCACAACGACTGAAGCCCTCATGCCTAGAGTCCATGCTCCGCAACAAAGAGAAGCCTGTGCACCGTAATGAAGAGTAGCCCCTGCTCGCCGCAACTAGAGGAAGCCTGTGCGCAGCAACAGAGACCCAACGCCGGCAAAAATAAATAAATAAATTTATTTATTTATTTAAAAAATATATATCGGCAAAGGGAAAGGGTGCATGGGATGATGTCCAGGAGAAACCAGGCGCAAGCTTTCAGGTGTCCTCTTCCTGTAGAGTAACCCAGATGCGCTTACTTCTCCCAGCACTGATGTGTGACAACACATGCAAAGTGCTGTCATCCAGGGACGCTCACTTGAACTTTGGCGTCCAGGGTTTTATTCAAGGTCAGAAACACAGGCACATAGTGTCTGCATGACTGACTGCAGCTATTCAGACTCCAACCTCCCAGAGCAAAGATAGGCATTCACAGAAAAATCACACTGTTAGAATAAACTGATTGAACTGTATTGCCTGGCCTAAGGCTCCAGATATGCCAAAACATTCTGATTAGGTAGACTATTCTAAAGGCTCAGTTATCATCTCCCAGCAGCCAGCCAAGGACCAGTCCTGAAGACAGATCTTTCTTGGGAATGTGCAGAGCTTAAGCGGCCAGGCTTGCTGAGTTACCACTTTCCTACACAAATACCTCCACAATTATAGAAAAAATTAAATTAAGGAAATGTAGTGCTAGTTTTAAGAAATTGGAAACAAAATCAAAGACAAAAGAGCATAAAAAGGAATTAAGATAGCAAAATGAAATAGAAAAAAAATACATGATAATAGGTTGAATGTATCCCAAAGCCAGTTCTTCCAAAAGACCAGTAAAATAGATAAACTCTCATGAGCTTAATCAAGAAAGAAAGAGAACAGACATTATAACTGATGTCACAGAAATAAAAAGGATTCTAAGAGATTATTACAATTATACACCAATAAATTGAATAACAAAGAAGAAATAAATTTCTAGAAACATACAACCTTCCAAGGCTGAATCATGAAGAAATAGAAACCTTGACTAGACCAATAATTGATAAAGGTAATCAAAAACTTCCCAACAAAGAAAAGCCCACAACCAGATGGCTTCACTGGTGTATTCTACCAAACAGTTAAAGAATAATTAACACCAACCCTTCTCAAGCGCTTCCAGAAACTGAAGAAGAGGGAACACTTCCCAATCCATTTTATGAGGCCATTATTACTCTGAAACCAGGGCCAGACAAAGACTCTCCAAGAAAAAAAACTATAGGCCAAAATCCCTGATGATGAACATAGATGCAAAAATCCTCAAAAAATACTAGCAAACTGAATTCAGTAGTACATTAAAAGGATCATAGACTATGATTAAGTGGGTTTTATCCCTCAGATGCAAGGATAGTTCAATATATGCAAAGCCATTCATGTGATACACTTTATTAACAGACTGAAAGATAAAAATCATATGATCATCTAATTAGCTGCAGAAAAAAACTGACAAAATTCAACATCCTTTCACCAAAAAAACTCTCAGCAAACTAGGAAGAGAAGATATGTACCTCAGCACAATAAACTCTGTTGAGTTCAAGTTAGATGTATATACATAGCTGATGCAGACTACAGAAGGTACTTGATAAATATTTCTAGTTTGAATAAACCAAATTCAACATTTTCTTGTTCAGGCGGACCTCAGAGACATCGAGGGCTCGGTTTCAGACCACTCAATAAAGCAAATATCACAAGAAAGTGAGTAACAGGAACTGTTTGGTTTCCCAGCGCATAGAAAAGTTACGTTTATACTCTCCTGTAGTCTGTTAAGTGTGTAAGAGCATTATGTCTCTAAAAAAACTACATACCTTAATTTAAAAACACAGTATTGCTAAAAGATGCTCACCAGCCCGAGCCTTCAGTGAGTTGTAATCTTTTTGCAATAGTGACATCCAAGATCACCGGTCACAGATCACCATCACAAATAGAATAATAACGGAAAAGTTTGAAATATTTTGAGAATTACCCAAATGTGACACAGAGACTCAAAGCGAGCAAGTGCTGTTGGAAAAATGGCGCGACAGACTTTCTCAATGGAGGGTTGCCACAAACCTTCAATTTGTAGAAAATGCAAGTCTATCATGCGAAGCATAATAAAGTGAAGAGCAATTGAACGAGGCATGCCCATACTTCCGCGGTAGGTGCAAAATACAGTCTGCAAGAACAGATTGCTGCTGGGCACGCTGGGCACGTCTAAATGATCTGCCCTCTCAACCGTCCTTTCAAAAAATATTGGGTCAGTATTGCTGTGGTGTAGAGTTAGTTTTTCCTTTTTAATCCAAAATATAAAAGCTGTTCTTTTAACTACTAAGAGCTGCCACCCTGAAGGCTTCCTAGAAAGAATTAAAGGGTAAGAAGTGATTATTCTTTTTTATAATCTGGTGTCAATATTACTCACTCTGGTCAAAGGGCTCTTTGCAGCATGTACTATTACCGATTTGCCAGTAACATTCAGAATCAGGTAAAAACAAAGAAGGTGGCTTACATACATTCAAACACCCATATATGCACGGAAAGAAAGATTTATTTTGAACGACTGTATTTCAGAATGACAGGAGCATCACAGAATTAATGTCCAGCCTGAGAAAGGAGGGAAAGAAAACTAACTTTATTGAGGGCTATTTTATTTAAAAAGAAACACTTATTCTTTCATTTTCCCCCATCACTTGCATCACATCATGAAATTATGAATCAATAAATATTTTTTAGTTCCCAGTAAATCATTTATAACACAGAATACCCATTTCATAAGAGAGATCCAGGCTAGAATTTTCTTAATTGTCTACAATAAAAATCACATGAGCTGAAATTTATGAATCCTGGAGGCTTTATAAGCAAAAGCCAAAGCAAGTGAATGGAAGAAATCTCCACTGCTGCACGTTTATTTGAGGTTGTAAGATTGTCCCCACTTCTCAGAGGTGAGAATGTCATTTTCCTGTGAACCACAAAGGAGTACTGAGCCCAGAGTAAAGCAAAACATCTTCGGAAATCTTTGAAAATCAGAAGCTGCAAACTTCTACTACCCCAAATCACCAGTTTGCAATCTGGAGAGTGTGGTTTAATTCTTAATGAGTCCCAATATGGCAATCTAAGAAGTAGCTGTGCCAATTGTTAGACAATCTGAGTTTGGAGCTTGTTAGTAGCCTTCTGTGTACAAGAAAGAATCATCTATTGGAGCAGATGCATTTCCAAACAGTTGTCAGCATTCTGCATTTGACTGGACACCCTGCGTTCTGTAGAGTGCCAACCACTCTCACCCCTTTTTATTTTTTTAAGTACATTGCTCTTAATTTTTTTCAAATTTATTTTATTTTATTTATTTATTTTTGGCTACATTGGGTCTTCGTTGCTGCACGCAGGCTCTCTGTAGCTGCGACGAGCAGGGGCTACTCTTCGTTGTGGTGCGCGGATTTCTCACTGCGGTGGCTTCTCTTGTGGAGCACGGGCTCTAGGCACGCGGGCTCAGTAGTTGTGGCTCGCGGGCTCCAGAACGCAGGCTCAGTAGTTGTGGCGCAGGGGCTTAGTTGCTCCGCGGCATGTGGGATCTCCCCGGACCAGGGCTCGAACCCGCGTCCCCTGCATTGGCAGGCTGGTTCTTAACCACTGTGCCACCAGGGAAGCCCTACTCTCACCTCTTTTAAACTGCAGAAAATTGAAGCTGACATCAAATTGCCATTTCAGCACCTGCAGTTCTGCTAATCCTTTATTTCAGGAGAAGAGCAAGTCTGATTTAGCCACAGTGCACGTTACGAGGAGATGGTGGTGATTATGAAACGTCTGTCCCCTGATAGCTATTCTCAGCTAAAAAGTAATCATCCTTTAAGAAGATATGACTGTGCTCCCTTCCTTCACCCCTCAAATATTTGTTATGCACTTAGTGAATGAAGTCAAATAACATATTGAAGAAAATCTCTTGATGGCAAGATTGAGGTGAAGACCTGCGTGGCCTGAAACATTTTTTCACCTCTCCTTCCTGGGTCTTGGGTCTGATTGAATCGGCCTGAAACATTTTTTCACCTCTCCTTCCTGGGTCTGATTGAATCGGCCTGAAACACTGTTTCACCTCTCCTTCCTGGGTCTGATTGAATCGGCCTGAAACATTGTTTCACCTCTCCTTAGTGGGTCTGATTGAATCGGGCTTTGGAGATGACAGTGCAGTCCCT
Source organism: Physeter macrocephalus (assembly GCF_002837175.3). NCBI lineage: Eukaryota > Metazoa > Chordata > Mammalia > Artiodactyla > Physeteridae > Physeter > Physeter macrocephalus. The sequence continues at coordinate 10,036,053 of NC_041224.1, read as the reverse complement.
AGAGGGCCCTACAGGCTAGTAAATCCATATCAGAAAGCCACTGTATATATGAATTCGTGCTGATTTTATAGGACAGCCTGTTTCCATTTAGACAGGTTTAAGCACCACGGAGCAGAATCACTTCTCTCCTCGTTAGATTCAAAGTGGAAACGTTTTTGAACCCAATCCTTTACCTGGTATTCCCCTTCTTACTTTTGTGTTCCCAGAATCATAAAATCTTTGTTTGCTGATGACAGCAAACATGTCACCCTCTGTTCACCTTGACTCTCCCTTGCAGAACCGAAGTACCCTCACTAGGAAACCAGAGGGCTCAAAGTGCATTCCTTCATGCTGGTGGTAAAAGAGAATTACAAGGCTCCAACAATAATCAACAGCCAGCCTCCAGAATAGAAGTGTCATCTCACGTGGAGCCACATCATCTACTCGAGGGGTCTCAGATTTCTGCCTACTGATGAATTAAACATTTTTGGCATTGAATTGCTGGGAAATAAACTGAACTTAACGGGAAAATAAATGACTAGAAAGGCTTGAAAGTGTTACTTTATACCTTCAGCATGTATTAGTGTTGGAGAAATCCTAAAGGAGAAGACCAGGCCATTGAAAAGTGATTAAGATCTCTAATAATTATTATTATGACCATAATGGACTATCTATTCATTAAGGATTTACATACACCTGAACAAAGACAGTGAAAGCAGAAGATGCAAAGAACTGCTGATCCATACTCTACACAGTAGCTGAGCAGCAAAACCTAACAATATGAGCTCTGGATGTACAAGGACCTGAGGCGAAGTCCCGCTGGCTTCTCCTCGTATCAGCAGCTCTGGCTAAATCATTACCTTCTCGGTGCCTCAGTTTCCTTATTTTAAGAATGCTGCTGTAGTGCAGGGGTGTAGAGCACACCCCTCCCCGCTTCTAGGCCCCTCCTCAAACTGGGGCATCAGTGGTCATGTTTGGGGCTAATGCCTGGAGTGGATACTTGACCGAAACCCGGACCACCAGATTTCCACTCTAGAAGTTATCATTCAGATGCAGCAGTCAACAAGTCTCTGCTTGAGGCTGGACCCAGAGAATGGTGGGGTAGCACATGCAAGGAGAAGCAGAGAAAGACAGCAAAGAGAAAGGAAACTAGGAGCCAGGGAGAGGAATATAAAGTCAATGTCATTCAGAACCAGGGAGCAAAGACTGAAGAAATGGCTGTCTGGGTATCCAACGGCTTTCCACTTCTTACTTTAACTCTCACACGCGTCCAAACTGCTCTTGAGGGAGACCATACATTGCAGTCACTTTCCCTCTTTTGTTTTAGATTTAATGTGAATTTCCTGCCAATAAAATCAAAATAACCACGTCCACTGTAGAAATAATAGTAGCTATATATGAGGGAATTGTGAGCATTCAGTGATTTAAGTAAAACGTCAGCTCAATTACATTCAGTAAATGATGGACGTTGGCATTGTCACTTTCCCTAGGAGTAAAATGGGAATACACCTGCAGTAAAGACAAATACTGGAGAGAGGTTTTCAAGAACGTTACTAGAGGAAAACAGTAGTAAATTGCTAGAAAACACAGTTGTTTTAATTTATGCTAACACACTTTCCTAGTAACCCAGAATATTCTTTCTCAGTGGTACGGCTAATGGGCCATTGGGATCTTGTGTGTGTGGGGGTGTGTGCGCGCGTCAATGAAGATAGTACGTTTTCATCACTTATCGAATTCAGGTTACTATTATAATAAGGGCAGTTGAATATCATCTAATGAAGATGACATTAGATTTCATTCTATGCTTATGCTATTTATACAATCACTAAATAAACTGGGGATGACAAGTTATACTTATGAATGTGACAAGTTTCACCTAAAACTGAGAAGTTAGCCACAGCGTTCAATACTTTAAAATCATGATGTTTGGCTAGTGGCAATTGTAGAAAAAATGTTTTGGCCTCGTCACTGCTTGCGTAGGGTCCAAACGCAGGGGCTTGCCCATCTTTCGAGTCACCAGATTTATGATCTCACTCTATCCCCTTCCATCTGTGTCTCAAACCAGCCAGTTCTCACGGGAGCTCCTCTCTTTCCTGTAATCCTTTGCTAAATATAAGTGACAACAAACACTCCTAATATTGTTCTCCTAATTCTTGCCTTACAGCTAGGGCTTCAGCAGGTACTTGGTCGGCTTTCCCAGTTGATGCAGTATCAGCTTTGCCAAATATTTGGTTCAGCCTAACACGTCTTTCCAGCCTGCTACATCTGCTTCTCATGGCCTCCAGGTAACCCCAAGAAGTTGAGAGAAAGAGGCCGCAGAGGAAGCGAAAAAATCAGTCTTGATGATTACATCGAGGAAAGAACATGGGTTTGGGTCCTAACACAAAAAACGGACTGGAAGTAAAAAAAAAATCAGAGGCTTAAGTTTTTGAAGGAATCACAGTGTGCCAAAGAAATATTATGAGCCCAGAATAAAAGAATGCCCTTGACTGCTCATTGCTTAAAACTGTCCTTCATCTCCTCAATTTACACAAGTAGGAAGTGGACTACAAAAGCAATACATCTGGGACTTCCCTGGTGGCGCAGCGGATAAGACTCCGTGCTCCCAATGCAGGGGGCCCGGGTTCGATCCCTGGTGAGGGAACTAGATCCCACATGCATGCCGCAACTAAGTAAGAGTTTGCATGCCACAACTAGGGATACCAGGTGCCACAATTCAGGAGCTGGCGAGCTGTAACTAAGGAGCCCGCCTGCCGCAACTAAGACCCGGTGCAACCATATAAATTAATTAATTAATTAAAAAAAAAAAAAGCAATACATCCACCAAAGAGGAATTCCACAGTACCCACTATACATATGATATTTGGGTTTGTCCTCCTTGGGGAGAGAGTGTGTGGACAAAAAGTGTGCCCAAAAGATGTCTGATTTTTAGGGACTTCCTGCTGCTCACCTCAACCTCTCTCCTTCCTAAAAACAAGGATGACATTTCTTATCCTTCTGTGCAGTTAGGTATGACCAGGTCACCATCGGATGATACGTGAGCAGGAGTGCTGGGTACCATATTTACATCTGGCCCACAAAAAATACTCAGAACTGTACTTCTCCATGTTTGTTTCTTTTTTGCTGAATATATGTAGATGGACAAATTTAGATATCATGTGTCGAAGACAGCAAGACACAAAATGCAGTGAGTCAGAGTCTTAGAATTACCACTTGGAGGTGAGTTTCCTACCAATCAGGAACACCTACTATTTTTGTAGAATTTACTTTACTGAAGTATAGATGATTTACAAGGTTGTGTTAATTTCTGCTGCACGGCAAAGTGATTCGGTTATACACATATATACATTCACTTTCATATTCTTTTCCATTGTGGTTGATCACAGGATATTGACTATGGTTCCCTGTGCTGTACAAGAGGACCTTGTTGTTGATCCATCCTATATATAACAGTTGGCATCTGCTCATCCCAAGCTCCCAGTCCATCCTTCCCCCACCCCTCTCCCCCTTGGCAATGACAAGTCTGATCTCTATGTCTGTGAGTCTGCTTCTGTTTCATAGATAAGTTCATTTGTGTCATATTTCAGATTCCACCTATAAGTGATATCATATGGCATTTGTCTTTCTCTTTCTGATTTACTTCACTGAGTATGATAATCTCTAGGTCCATCCATGTTGCTGCAAATGGCATTATTTCATTCTTTTTTTATGGCTGAGTAGTATTCCATTGTATGTATGTACCACACCTTCTTTATCCATTCGTCTGTTGATGGACATTTAGGTTGTTTCCATGTCTTCGCTATTGTGAATAGTGCTGCTAGGAACACA
>NC_041224.1:9992525-10032166 GCF_002837175.3 Physeter macrocephalus | reverse complement strand
ATATGATATTTGGGTTTGTCCTCCTTGGGGAGAGAGTGTGTGGACAAAAAGTGTGCCCAAAAGATGTCTGATTTTTAGGGACTTCCTGCTGCTCACCTCAACCTCTCTCCTTCCTAAAAACAAGGATGACATTTCTTATCCTTCTGTGCAGTTAGGTATGACCAGGTCACCATCGGATGATACGTGAGCAGGAGTGCTGGGTACCATATTTACATCTGGCCCACAAAAAATACTCAGAACTGTACTTCTCCATGTTTGTTTCTTTTTTGCTGAATATATGTAGATGGACAAATTTAGATATCATGTGTCGAAGACAGCAAGACACAAAATGCAGTGAGTCAGAGTCTTAGAATTACCACTTGGAGGTGAGTTTCCTACCAATCAGGAACACCTACTATTTTTGTAGAATTTACTTTACTGAAGTATAGATGATTTACAAGGTTGTGTTAATTTCTGCTGCACGGCAAAGTGATTCGGTTATACACATATATACATTCACTTTCATATTCTTTTCCATTGTGGTTGATCACAGGATATTGACTATGGTTCCCTGTGCTGTACAAGAGGACCTTGTTGTTGATCCATCCTATATATAACAGTTGGCATCTGCTCATCCCAAGCTCCCAGTCCATCCTTCCCCCACCCCTCTCCCCCTTGGCAATGACAAGTCTGATCTCTATGTCTGTGAGTCTGCTTCTGTTTCATAGATAAGTTCATTTGTGTCATATTTCAGATTCCACCTATAAGTGATATCATATGGCATTTGTCTTTCTCTTTCTGATTTACTTCACTGAGTATGATAATCTCTAGGTCCATCCATGTTGCTGCAAATGGCATTATTTCATTCTTTTTTTATGGCTGAGTAGTATTCCATTGTATGTATGTACCACACCTTCTTTATCCATTCGTCTGTTGATGGACATTTAGGTTGTTTCCATGTCTTCGCTATTGTGAATAGTGCTGCTAGGAACACAGGGTGCATGTCTTTCTGAATTACGGTTTTCTCAGGGTATATGCCCAGGAGTGGGGTTGAAGGATCATATGGCAACTCTAGTTTTAGCTTTTTGAAGAAGCTCCATACTGTTTTCCGTAGGGGCTATACCAATTTATATTCCTAGCAACAGTGTAGCAAGGAACACCTACTATTGACTTCACAAAAAATTAGAAATAAACTTCAGTATTTTTTAAACCATTACACATCTTGAGGTTTGTTGATTGTACTTGCTTATCCTTACCCTAAATCAGTATTTAATATTCCCAATTCATTTAACTTTTTCTTATAATTTTCTGATAAAAGCGAATGTGCTTCATGTCAGAAATTTCCTGAAATGTAAATGGCAAGAGAGTAAGTATATTCTACCTAGCAATAGTCCCTGAAATTAAATACCTAGAGAAATTCATTAGACAAATATGATGTTTTAGAATTTACATCAATGAAAGCACAAAAATGTGTTCAGCACATCTTTATTATTATGAAACACAGATACTAAAATATCAATAATAGGTACAGAGTTGTAAGGAAATGATCAATAATGAAGCAAATGCATTTTCATAGCTCTTCAAGGATTTAAGCACAAAGCATAGTTACTGAAATATTTTAACAATATCAGATTTATATTTATTTTATTTATTTTTTTATTTTTATTTTAATTTTTTTTGCGGTACGCGGGCCTCTCACTGTTGTGGCCTCTCGCATTGCGGAGCACAGGCTCCGGATGCACAGGCCCAGCGGCCATGGCTCACGGGCCCAGCCGCTCCGCGGCATGTGGGATACTCCCGGACCGGGGCACGAACCCGTGTCCCCTGCATCGGCAGGCGGACTCTCAACCACTGCGCCACCAAGGAAGCCCCAGATTTATATTTTAAAAGCAAGCACCAATGCATTTTGTCTCTCACAAAACCTGAATATTTTAAAAACCCAGTCATCCTAATATGTCTTTGAGGCCAGTTACTATCCATTTATTTTGAAAAATAACTTAATTCAAGTATAGATTTCTAAAACCTATGAGAAGCAGTTATTATAGGGTCGATTATACTGTAACAAAAATAGTGTAGGAGAAGCTCAGGGTACCTACTAAAATTCCTCCACTTGGAAATAAAAAATAGAAGACAATAATTTATATACCACAAAAAAGGTATAAGACACTTTACAACGTTGTCATGATTAATTGCAACGAAAATATAATTGCAGAGACATCTCTTTAAATACATAATATTGGCTTTATCTCATTAGAAATTATGTTTGCATATCATCAGCTTTCAGGATTTCTTCACCGACACATCTCCGTTTCACATTTTTAAAGGATATAAAAAGAATGTATGTGAAATAATAATAATAATATGAGAGCAGCACTGGCTACACATATTGAATCCTTATGTGCTCTCCACTGTGCTTACCATTTTACATAGATCATTTAATCTTTGACATAAATCACACTGGTATTTTTGGATATGTCTCCTAAGGCAAAATCAGTAAAAGCAAAAATAAACAAATGGGATCCAATTTAACTTAAAAGCTTTTGCACAGCAAAGGAAACCATCAACAAAACAAACAGACAACCTCTGGAATGGGAGAAAATATTTGCAAATGATATGACCGACAAGGGGTTAATATCCAAAATATATAAAGAGCTCATACAACTCAGTATCAGAAAAACCCCACAAATAACCCAAACAAAAAATGGGCAGAAGACCTGAATAGACATTTTTCCAAAGAAGACATACAGATGGCCAACAGGCACATGAGAAGATACTCAATGTCACTAGAGAAATGCAAATCAAAACCACAATGAGATATCACCTCATACCTGTCAGCATGGCTCTCATCAAAAAGACCACAAATAACAAATGCTGGAGAGGGTGTGGAGAAAAGGGATCCTCTGTGCACTGTTGGTGGGAATGTGAATTGGTGCAGCCACCATGAAACAGCATGGAGGCTCCTCAAAAAACTGAAAACAGAGCTACCATATGATCCAGCAATTCCACTTCTGGGTAGGTATCAGGAAAAAATCAAAACACTAATCTTCAAAAAGATACATGCACCCCAACGTTTACATCACTATTTACAATATTCAAGACATGGAAGCAACCCAAGTGTCCATCAGCAGATGAACGGATAAGGAAGATGTGTTGTATAGATACAATAGAATATTACTCAGCTGTAAAAAAGAATGAAATTCTGCCATTTGCAGCGACATGGATGGACCTAGAGAATATTATACCTAGTGAAACGTCAGACAGAGAAAGACAAATACTGTATGATACCACTTATACGTGAAATCTAAGAAATAAAACGAATATATATAGTAAAACAGAAAGACCCACAGATACAGAAAACAAACTAGTGGTTACCAGTGGGGAGAGGGAAGAGGAAATAAAACAAATGAATATATATAGTAAAACAGAAAGACCCACAGATACAGAAAACAAACTAGTGGTTACCAGTGGGGAGAGGGAAGAGGAGAGGGAAAAGATAGGGGTAGGGGATTAAGCAAGCTGTTTAAAAAAAGATTTATACAAACTACTATGTATAAAATAGATAAGCAATAAGGATATATTGTACAGCACAGAGAATTATAGCCATTATCTTGTGATAACTTAATGGAGTATAATTTGTAAAAATACTGAATCACTGTTATACACCTGAAACTAATATTGTAAATCAACAATACTTCAATTTAAAAAAGTTGGATTCCACCTTGGTAAAATAAAAAAAAAAACCTCCCCACAGCCCTGTGGGTAAGTACTATTAATAACAGCTGCAAACTCCAGGGGGCGCCACTCATACATTGGTCTATGTAAATGGTGCCTCTTGGAGTTGTGCAAACAGCCTCCAAAGCCATACGTGGTGGTCCTGACTTTTATTTTTCTCACATTAGAGATGAGGAAAATGAGGGTCATAAAGGGAGAGGAGAAAAAATAATTTAAGAAAGTGAAACCTATACCAGAGACTCTCTTTAAGGGGTAGGATTAAAATCAATTCATTTTGAAAAGACACATAACACCTGTGCTGCTAATAAGTATTAAAGCAATAAAATTAAGGTTGGCAAGAGTCTATAACCTCTGCCTATACCTGGGCATGTGCCTTTACATGGATTTTAGACCTTCATCTACCAACCAGCAACCAGGCATAGTTAGGGCACCTCTCCTGTGTTTCTAGAGCTCTCTGAGTGTTTCACTGCATTATGCTGTAATTCTTTAACAAGCTAGTCCCTTCTCCTAGAATCTGAATTTTTAAAGAACAAACTGTCCCATATTTCTATCCCTGTAAGCAGCCCATAACAGACATTCTACTAGTTTCTGGCAAATTAATGAAAGGGACACTAATTCTCATATAAAACAATGCTACGTTTAAAAAACTTGTTTTCTATCAATCACATTTGAGAACCAAAACCTCAACACATTTCAGAAGTAAGCTGATAGGAAATGGAGGAAAATGGTATTGGACCATCAAAGGCAGCTTTCTAAAAGAGTGTCCTTATCATGACGTCCCAGGAGTTGAACTACGTATGGTTATTTGGCATGAGACAGTATCACGTATCTCATCTTAAGACAAAGTTAACAGTAAAAAAAACAATATGCTCTCTTATTTTAGTTCGAATTCTTCAGTTCCTCAAGTTTGGACTAATTTTAGCTCTTAGATCATTTAATATTGAAGAAAAATATATATATATTTACAGCTTAGAGACAATTACTTCCAAAAGTTTTAAAGGCAACTTGAAGAAATAATTAGCTGTATCTAAAATTATTCCAAGTGCTATCTTGCTTCTAAAATGTCCCTTTTTTTTGGTTTGTTTGTTTCTTCCTGTCTTGGACAAAATACTCTTCCCTGGTTTGCTGATTTTGGGGGGAATAAAGTAAAGAACTTTAGAGTGAGGACAGCAAACCCCTAAAAGCATGCATCCCTGAGACCTCTCCTGAGACCTGGCAGATTGCCAGTTAGGGGGAGGGAGTCACGTTCATAACTTCAGCGGATCTGATATAGAGTAGAAACCCTGGAAACTCAAAGAATGCGACAGTTTTAAGCTTTGAGATCTTACATATATGAAAAATATGTCAGATCACTGTCTCCTCAGGAATCTACCACGTATGAAGCGTCTGAGGAAAGACTGATGTTATGTTTAGTGTCAGAGATGCCATTTCATGCAGCAATATAGATAGACCTAGAGATGATCATACTAAGCAAAGTAAGTCACAAAGAGAAAGACAAATACCATATGCTATCACTTATATGTGGACTCTAAAATACAACACAACTGAACTTATCGATAAAACAGAAACAGACTCACAGACATGGAGAACAGACTTGTGGTTGCCAAGGGGGAGGGGGTGGGGGAGGGATGGATTGGGAGTTTGGGATGAGCAGATGCAAACTAGTACATACAGAAGGGATAAACAACAAGGTCCTACTGTATAGCACAGGGAACTATATTCAATATCCTGTAATAAAGTGTAATGGAAAAGAATATGAGAAAGAATATATGTGTATATATATATATATATATATATAAAACTGAATCACTTTGCTGACAGCAGAAATTAACACAACATTGTAAATCAACTATACTTCAGTAAAATATTAAAAAAAGAAATGCCGTTTCACGCTATGCACTATTAAACAAAAGGTGCTTTGCAATCCCATGTATCTCAGAGATTGACAGGTCACACTTCCAAGCATCTGGTATCATATGGGCACTTTTACTGCGTATCAACTGAGGATCTTGAAATAAAAGCCAAATTTGTCACTTGTGATGAATTATGTGGGGAGTTGCCTTTGCAATGGTGCCAATGTCAAGAGAACACAAAACGCCGTAAGTCTGTGGCTGACTCAGGACACTGTATGAAGTCACAAGGGTCACAATTCACTAGTTCCAACATATGTTATGGAACAGAAGGAACACATCCCAGAATACATGCCTTAAGAGTTTTCAGAATTCCCTGCTCAAGGAAATATTTAAAGCAGGCCCACCTTTCTGGAAGGGGAGTGATGATGGGGGAAACATAAAACCTTCCAGTCTTTCGTCATCACCCTCAGAAAGCCTGTGACAGAATGAACCACGATAACATTTTCTGAAGGCATAGAGGAGCTGGAGATGTTTGAAGACTCAAGGATTCTGTTTGGATTCACAGCAGTAACTTTATTGAATAAAACTGTGGGAGAGGAAAGCTGAGGACTCCTATCTCTTACTCTGTCTCCTCATTTGCATCCAAAGGCCATATGGGCTGTTAAAAAGCCACTCAAAATGAATGATTTTGTAATGAGGTGGATAGACCTGGAGTCTGTCATACACAGTGAAGTAAGTCAGAAGGAGAAAAACAAATACCGTATGCTAACACATATATATGGAATCTAAGAAAAAAAAAATGTCATGAAGAGATTAGTGGTAGGACAGGAATAAAACACAGACCTACTAGAGCATGGACTTGAGGACATGGGGAGGGGGAAGGGTAAGCTGTGACGAAGTGAGAGAGTGGCAGGGACATATATGCACTACCAAATGTAAATTACATAGCTAGTGGGAAGCTGCCGCATAGCACAGGGAGATAACCTCTGTGCTTTGTGACCATGAGAGGGGTGGGATAGGGAGGGTGGGAGGGAGGGAGACGCAAGAGGGAAGAGATATGGGAACATATGTATATGTATAACTGATTCACTTTGTTGTAAAGGAGAAACTAACACACTATTGTAGAACAGTTATACTCCAATAAAGATGTTAAAAAAAATGAATGATAATAATAAGAACTTAGTGAACGGTTTTTAGACTGCGTTTACTGACAACTCACAACAGCACTCACTGTTTGACTATAAATATGCCAAAGGACAGCAAAAACTAGAAAACAAAACTAGAAAACGTTATTCTCAGGAACAAAATCCGTGCACAGACTCAGTGGTTGTATATGTCAATAACAGTCTTGTTCTTCATCTAGACTGGGGAGACAATCTAGCATATTAGTTAAGAAGGAAATTTGTTTCCTGAAGTCCATTACTAATTAAATTGTGCTTGTTCTTAGAAAATACACGCTGACTTAGGGCAAAGGATCATGACATCTTCACTTTACCCTTAGATCAATAGTTGATTCCATATGAAGGGTCACTGGGGTACTCATTATACTATTTCTGCTAATTTTCTGTAAATTGAAATATTTCAAAATAAAAGAAGTTTTTAAAAAGTAGTTTCTCTAGTCTTCTGCTTCTCCACTGTATAATCTAGTTCAAGTTACCTGCTGTTTTGAAACCTCAGTGTTCTCATCTGTAAAATGAGAATAATACTGGTAACAACGTCAAAGAACTCAATGGAATAATAACTCAAAAAAGGTAGTAATGACACAAATCTTAAAAGTTATTTTCTGCTCATGCTTGATCACGTATTTTGGTTTTGGCCAGTTGGAAGTAGCTGAGGACCTACCTACATGACATCCACTATGATAATAAAATATGCTGATGCTGTTCTTATTAAAAACGACATCCAACTTTTGTAACTGCAAACATTAGAAAGCAGGCTATCATTGAAGTGCTGTTTAATTATAAAACAACTATATACATCCAAAGATACTTATGAAATGAGACTGAATGGATTGGAAATTTATCAGACCTTAAAATTTACTTCGAAACTGTGGAATTTTTAGCAGTTTCTCAAAAACAGAAACAAACAAAAACGGAAGAGGACAGACAAACACAGAAAGCAAAGAAATGTTTCCTTACGTTTTCCTAGATACAGTCGAAATGTTAATAATTGTTTTTGGCATTTACTGTCAAGGAAGCCATTTACTGCTATCACTGTGTCAAAAGGTAGTGGGGAAAAGAAGTATCAGCACACCTCCTCTTGAGTAAGCTGATACCAGCATTATATTTAAGACCGGTGCTTTTTTCATACAATGGATCATTTTCCTTACCCTCATGAGAGCAACTTCAATGTCTACCTTTAATCCCACCTAGAAATATTCGGACAAACTGACGAGAGTTAAGTATGTTAAAAAGTTAAAATGATAGGTTCTCTGCCTTTAAAACACTGAGCAAATTAATCTATGATGGTATTCCATTAACGGTATTCCATTAATCTATGATGGGACAGGTACCTCTATCCACATTTCTTAGCACAGGAAAAGGAGATTAAATACATTCACAGCCCCACAAGAAAGCTGGTATTAGAATGGACTCCGGGAGTATTGCAAACGACGGCATAACCTTCTAATTATGTCCTTGTCTAGAGAGCGAGCTACACATTCAGAAAACAAAATCCATTCCCTGTGGAGACAACAAGCATTCAGAAGCCAAGCAATTCTTGTGAACTTTACACTCCAGTGGGACCAGGGACCGTGGCTCTCTTGAATCTCAGGTGATGAGCTGCCCCAGTGCCAGCAGCAGCCCTGGAGCATTCCTTCCCTCCTCTCCAAGTCCATTTTTAATATGTGCTTTTTCTTACATATACTAAATTGCTTATAATGTTCATTTAAAATTTAACTCTTTGATTAGTTTAAATTGCACACGTAAGTGGCACCAAGTACATTCACAGTGTTCCACAACCCCCTCTAATGTCTGTTCCAGAACATGTGCATCACCCTTTTTGTCACTGGAAGAATATTCCAGAGAGGTGGAAATACTACATCTCTAAGATTTTAAAACCCGAACTTTAAACTTTGGACTAAGGTATATGGTTTACAGCCCCACCGAATCCTGTGTAAGAAATTCTAATTTCCAAGAACCCGGTACTATGTTACCATTCAAACTGGACACTTCTGAGAATACAGGGGGATAAACTGGGACTATCTGGGCAAACCAGGACATACTATTATTATTAAGAATAAACTTTCAATGAACTATTGCCTTAGTTCATTGCCTCAGATGCTCAGTGGAAGAAAGCTTTCTCTTCAGAGATGTTTATAACTAACTAGATTCTATGACCATAACTACCATATAGGGAATTTCACGATTCTTAGAAGAGCAACTTGGGTAAATAATTAATGGGTAAATATCGTTCTGGGAAACCATCAGGTTTGGGCTCTTTAGACAAAATTGTTAAAATATCACTCTATTTACCCAAAGATCAGTAAGCACAGAAAGTCTACTCTAAGGTAAAACGTCTTTATAGCTATTTCTAAGACTTCACACATGAAACATTTCATTTCACATATTCGATGAAAATTAATCAAGTCGTTGTCTTACAAGGAAAACAAATAAGAGTACGGGAGCCTCCATATTACATTTTGAGGAATAAAGAGGGATTCGTGCCCAAAACGAAAATGGAAAAAGGAGTCATTAATGTAAGAATTGCTTCTGAAGCGAATGCATTTAACCCCTAGTAACTGATTATACAAAAAAAAATTTTTTTTTAAATATCACACTGTATTTTCTCTATGATCAGCAGAATGGCATACTAAAGGTCTCTAGGGCTTGAGAGAACGATCATAGAGTTTGGAGTCACAACTACTTGGGCTCATACTCTAGTTCAATCACTTAGTAGATGAGTGACACATAGAAAACTGCTTGTAGCAAATACGGTTAGATGCCCATCCAAAATCTTTTCTTCCTCCTTCCCAACAAAACTCTGAATTTGCTCAGGTACACACCTGTCCCCCTTGAAGCCCATGCTTCCCAGGGACAGGGCTAATTATAAAGGTTCACCCCAAATCCCGTTTAATACCCTCTGCCAATGATTTGTTTAGGAATGTACACGTGACCAATCTGAACCAATGAGATTGCTGAGGTTTTGGGGAACGATCTTCCGCTATCTTCTGGGACAGTGTCCAGAAGTAACTCTCCCCTCTTCTCTGGATATGTACAGATGTACAGATGCACATGTATGAGGCCCGCATGTGCTGCTTTTGTTCAACAACTGGTCTTAAGATGAAGTCAACACACAGAGGTAAGCTGGACTAAAGCTCCTGCAGGGAAATGAAGCCAGAACCAAAGTTCTTAGGGTGCCCTGTCTCTGGACTTCTACATCTGTGGCCAAGAATTCTACAAAGTTTAAGCCAGTTTGATGAGGCTTTTTGATATTTTCAGCGGAAAGCACTCTGATCTTTCCGAGTCATTTTCTCATCTGTGGAAATCAGACTGATAGCTCCATTGCAATCTTGCAAGAATTCAAAATATAGGTAAAGTTTTATGCATGGTGCTTGGTGCAGTACTAGCTTTCAATAAATGGTATCAGGTTTGAGGTGCTGCCTGCCTGGCACACTGAATACCTGCTATTAACTTTGCTAATAATTAACTTTGGCAAATCTTTAACAGCCTTAATCTCTGATTGCTCACATTTCCATATCACATAAAACTGTGATCTTAGCCTCCAATGAACACATTTTCATAGCTGAGGTAAGGATTCTGAATCTCCTTGAGGTTCCAAAAGACAAGGAATAGAATAATAATGCTGTTGGTACTTTATTGGATTTCACAAAACAGGTACATACACATATCTCAAAACAAATAAAATAGAATCAGGCTGATAAAAGAAATTAATTTATCATATTAAATGCTCACTTCAAAAAGAACTCAGGGGAATTTAACATACTGGATACTTCTCAATAAAATTTAAAATGAATACAGTAGAATATATAAAAATTTATAGTGTAAGCTTGAATCATAATTCCTTAATTTAGAAAAGTTAAAATTTAGAATTTATTGAGAAGAATAAGACAATTAAAAATGACCCAATGTAATGAAGGTAAAATTCTAAAATCTAAAAATTTTGGATAATCTTATTTCCCCAAACAAAACAACATTAACGATAATGAAGGTAAAGAGAGGTTAAAATATTGATTAAACATACAAGCTTTGGGTATACAACCTAAATTTGAAAACTGGCTCTGACACCTGTATACTACATAACATTGGGCAAGTTTCTTAGCCTCTCTTAGCCTGTTTTCTTATATATCAAATGGAGATAATATAATCTACCTCACAGACTTAGGTTTTAATAAGATAATGTAAGCCAAGTTCTTGTATAGGTGCCAAGTGTATAGTAAGCCCTAAATTAAATATGTTAATTACATTCACATAATAAAATTAGTTCCAAGGGATCTCACTGACATCTGGTAGTCTATTACAGAATACTGGGTTTTAAAAAGCAGCCCCAAATTTCAGATGAACAAAGGGAAATCCTCAAAGATATTTCCAGCAACTCCAAGAAAAGACAGGTGGCAAACATTATAGAAATAAAATCATATCGAATTACTCCTCCTGGATAAGATAGAGTAACAGGTCCTGGATTTAGCTTCCTACCTGAAACAACTTAAAAAAAAAAAAAGCAGACAACACGAATGAAACAATGGTTTTCAGACACTTGGACATTAGGCAACTCAGGATGGTGATCCCTGAGAAAAGCAGATGCAAATGAGTTGAGTCCTACAATTGCCCTAACTTACTGCCAAATGGTTTCCAGGCCACAGCACAGGGAGGGGAAACTCAGGCAGAGTCCAGTGGTCTCTGAGAATAGAGGTTATAGATCTAGGAGTCTGGGGATTCCAAGGTAGATACAGAGTGGAGAAAGCTTCACGGAGAGAAACCTCTACAGGGTGTTCTCTGGTCTTCAGCTGAGGAATGACTAGCACATTTAAGTGAGGAAACTACCTGAATCTGGGAAAAGAATCACTAGAAAAGAGAAGGAAAAATTCCTGAAACTTAAAAAGGCCAGGAATAATTCATGTCCCCACCAAATATAAAGGAAAATCTTGTAATTCATAGGACACTGAGTAGGGTGTTCATAAAGGTATTGCCTCAGTGTGAGAAAAAATTTGCTCTAGGATAGCACTGCTATGATTCCAACTAACAAAGACTAAAAGTGAGCCTCTAAAAGGAACAAACTGTTTACAGGTAACTCAATTTCTTCCCAGAACAAATCTTAAGATATTTACAGGATTGCAAAATATTAACACACACAAAGTAAAATTTACAATATCTGGCATTCAATAAAAAAAATCACCAGATGTTTGAAGAAGCAGAAAAATACAACTCATACTGAGGAGAAAAATCTATCAGTAGACACAGATTCAAGAATTACACAGATGACAGAATTAGTACAAAAAGACACAAACAGTTATAAGTATATCTGACATGTTCAAGAAGATAAATATACAAGCATACTAAATATAGACATGGAAGGTATAAAAAGATACAAACAGAACTTCTACAATGTTTAAAATGAAAAACATCCTGGATGGGATTAATACCAGATTAGACACTGTAAAACAAAAAAATTAGTGACTTTGAAGATGCAGGAATAGAAACTATCCAAAATGAAAAACAGACCAGAAAATTAAAGGAGGAGGTAAGACAGAAAAAATATTTGAAAATAATTGCCTGAACTTTCCAAATTTGATGAAAGCTGTAAGTCCACAGATGCAAGATACTCAAAGAAACTCAAGTACAAAAAACTTAAAGAAAATTATACCAAGTCACATACTAATAAAAGTGCTTAAAATTAGTGATAGAAAAAAAAAATTAAAAGGAACCAGAGGGAAAAAAGATACATTATGGGAGAAAAGACAGCCTCTTCAATAAGTGGTGCTGGGAAAACTGGACAGCTACATGTAAAAGTATGAAATTAGAACACTCCCTAACACCATACACAAAAATAAACTCAAAATGGATTAAAGACCTAACTGTAAGGTCTACTACCCAAAGCAATCTACAGATTCAATGCAATCCCTATCAAATGACCACTGGCATTTTTTTCAGAACTAGAACCAAAAATTTCACAATTTGTATGGAAACACAAAAGACCCCGAATAGCCAAAGCAATCTTGAGAACGAAAAATGGAGCTGGAGGAATCAGGCTCCCTGACCTCAGACTATACTACAAGGCTACGGGAATCATGACAGTATGGTACTGGCACAAAAACAGAAATATAGATCAATGGAACAGGATAGAAAGCCCAGAGATAAACCCACACACATATGGTCACCTTTTCTTTGATAAAGGAGGGAAGGATATACAGTGGAGAAAAGACAGCCTCTTCAATAAGTGGTCCTGGAAAACTGGACAGGTACATGTAAAAGTATGAAATTAGAACACTCCCTAACACCACACACAAGAATAAACTCAAAATGGGTTAAAGACCTACATGTAAGGCCAGACACTATCAAACTCTTAGAGGAAAACATAGGCAGAACACTCTATGACATAAATCACAGCAAGATCCTTTTTGACCCACCTCCTAGAGAAATGGAAATAAAAACAAAAATAAACAAATGGGACCTAATGAAACTTAAAAGCCTTTGCACAGCAAAGGAAACCATAAATAAGATGAAAAGACGACCCTCACAATGGGAGAAAATATTTGCAAACGAAAACAACTGACAAAGGATTAATCTCCAAAATATACAAGCAGCTCAGGCAGCTCAATATCAAAAAAACGAACAACACAATCCAAAAATGGGCAGAAGACCTAAACAGGCATTTCTCCAAAGAAGATATACAGATTGCCAACAAACACATGAAAGGATGCTCAACGTCACTAATCATTAGAGAAATGCAAATCAAAACTACAATGAGGTATCACCTCACACCAGTCAGAATGGCCATCATCAAAGCATCTACAAACAATAAAGGCTGGAGAGGGTATGGAGAAAAGGGAACCCTCTTGCACTGTTGGTGGGAATGGAAATTGATACAGCCACTATGGAGAATAGTATGGAGGTTCCTTAAAAAACTAAAAATAGAATTACCATATGACCCAGCAATCCCATTACTGGGCATATACCCTGAGAAAACCATAATTAAAAAGAGTCATGTACCACATTGTTCACTGCAGCTCTATTTACAATAGCCAGGACATGGAAGCAACCTAAGTGTCCATCGACAGATGAATGGATAAAGGACATGTGGCACGTATATACAATGCAATATTACTCAGCCATAAAAAAAAGCGAAATTGAGTTATTTGTAGTGAGGTGGATGGACCTAGAGACTGTCATACAGAGTGAAGTAAGTCAGAAAGAAAAACAAATACCGTATGCTAACACATATATATGGAATCTAAAAAAAAAAAGAAAGGTTCTGAAGAACCTAGGGGCAGGACAGGAATAGAGACACAGACTTAGAGAATGGATTTGAGGACACGGGGAGGGGGAAGGGTAAGCTGGGACGAAGTGAGAGAGTGGCATGGACATATATACACTACCAAATGTAAAAGAGATAGCTAGTGGAAAGCAGCCGCATAGCACAGGGAGATCAGCTGGGTGCTTTGTGTCCACCTAGAGGAGTGGGATAGGGAGGGTGGGAGGGAGACGCAAGAGGGAGGGGATATGGGGACATATGTATACGTATAGCTGATTCACTTTGTTATATAGCAGAAACTAACATAACACACCATTGTAAAGCAATTATACTCCAATAAAGACGTTTAAAAAAAATTGTGTTTAACTGAATGAATGTGTAATTTATAGATCTTTTGTTAACTTTAAGACCACGGCACTTTTAAATTTTTAAATTTAAATTTTTTAAATTTTTAAATTAAACTTTTAAATTTAATAAATTAATAAAGAATATCTGGATAATATTTTTGGTATAAAACTTTGGTCACTAAAATTAGTCTTTTATACATTTTTAAATGGCTAGGGATCATCAGGTGTGTAAATGAGCTCAGATAATGTTGATTAAGGAGGAGTTTTTGCGAATTCTACTCAATACTCTGTAGTGACCAATATGGGAAAGAATCTAAAAAAGAGTGGATACATGTATATGTATAACTGATTCACTTTGCTGTACAGCAGAAACTAACACAACATTGTAAATCCACTATACTCCAATAAAAATTAATTAAAAAATAAATTTGTGAAGGTGATATGAAACGTGTTTATGAATAAAAATAGCTACATAGCTCTTGGTGAAAAAAAAAAGATACATTATGTACATGGGAACAAAGGTAGGAATGACAACAAACTTCTCATTGGAAGCAATGTTAAGTCACAAGAGAGTGGAGCAACATCTTCAAAGTACTGAAAGAACATATACTGTCAATCCAGCAAAAAACATTTTTTTAATGATGGTGAAATAAAAACTTTTTCAAACATATATAAACCAAAAGAATTTATCACCAGCAGTCCAGCCCTACAAGAAATATTAAAGGAAATCCTTCAGAGAAATAATACCCAATGAAAATGCAGATCTACACAAAATATAAAGAGTACTGAAAATGGTAAATATGTGGGTAAATATAAAAAATTTTCCTTAAGAAATTTTAGAAAGGTAACTGACAGTTTAAAGCAAAAAATATAATATGTGCAGTTTATAATATATGTAGAAGTAAAATGTGTGACATTAAATCTAAATGATATAAACACATCAATAAAAGGCAAATGTTCAGATTACATAAAGAAGCAAGACCCAACTATTTGCTGCCTATAAGAAAACTACTTTAAGTATAAAGAAACAAATAAGTTCAAGGTAAAATAATATGCTAAAAGAGATATGCTAATTATATAATTAAAAATAGCTGGAGTGGCTATAATATCAAAGTAGATTTCAGAGAAAATAATATTACTAGGGATAAAGAGGATAATTTCAGAATGATAATGAGGTCATTTATCAAGAGAAGCAAAGCAAAAATGAATAAAACTGCAAGAAGAAATAGTTAAATCCACAGTTATAGTCAAGGATTTAACACTCTTCTCTCATTAACTGACAGAACAAGTACACAGAAAATCACAAGATACAGAAGACTTAAATAACAATATCAACCAACCTGACCTAATTGACATTAGTAGAACACTGCACCCAGCGACGTCAGAATACACATGCTTTTCAAGTGCACACAGAAAATTTACCAAGAAAGACCATGCTCTAGTCCATAAGAATAAAAGTCTCAATAAAGTTAAATGGATTAAAACCATACAAAGTATGTTCACTGACCACACTGAAATTAATTTAAAATAATCTACAGTAATATATCTGGAACAATTCAGAAATCTTTGAAACTACATAATATACTTCTAAATAACTTTTGGTACAAACAAGAAACAAAAGTCAAAGTATTCTGAACTGCATGAAGAACAAAATATAATATATCAAAATTTGTGGAAAGCACCTTTTGGAGGAAAATCTACAGCATTAAACTCCCATGTTAAAAACAAAAATAAGTCTCATATTAATTACCTTAAGCAACTATGAAAATGAAATCCAATGACCCTTACTTCACACCATAAACACACACACAAAATTAACTCAAAGTGGCTCATAACACTAAATGTAAAACCTTCTAAGAAAGCACAGGAGAGGATCTTAGTGACCTTGAGGTTTGTCAAAGATTTCTTAAATTTGAAACAAAAGGTATAAACTATAAAATTAAAAGATCCATAAATTAGATTTTAGTGAAATTAAAAACTTTTGTTGTTCAAAAGACACTATTAAGAAAATTAAAAGGCAAACCTCAAACTGAGAAAAAATAGTTGCAAAACATATATCTAACAAAAGATTTGTATCAGTAATTTATAAAAATTTTCTTATAACTCCATAATAAAGCAATCCAATCAAAAATAGTCAAAATATATGAATAGACACTTTACCAAAGAAGACACATAGAAGGCAAATAAACATCTGAGAACATAATCATAAGGGGAATTCAAATTAAAATCATGAGAAACAACTATCACCCAACATAATGTCTAAAATTAATAAAGATTGACCATACAAAATTTTACCAAAGATGTGAGGTAACTACAACTGGTATAGACCGCTGATAGAAACATGAAATGCTACAACAACTTTGGAAAATAGTTTGGTAGTTTTAAAAAGTATTAGACATGCACAGACCATGTGACCCAGAGGTTCCAACCCTAGATATTGGCCCCAAAGAAATGAAAATATACGTCCACACAAAGACTTGTGCATGAATGTCCATGATAGCTGTATTTGTAACAGCCAAAAACTGGAGACAACTAAAATGTATCTCAGTGGGTGAATGGATAAACCAATCGTGGTACATCCATATAACAGATTTCTACTCAGTAAATAGGGGAATAAACTATTGACGCACAAACAACAGGAGTGAGTCTTAGCATTACTATGTTGAGTAAAAAAAAAAGCATAAGAAAACATTTTGGGATAATGGTTGTGTATATCATCTTGATTGTGAAGATGGCTTTATGAGTGAACACAGGGCTTTAGAGTCAGACATATGAGATTGAATGCTGGCACTACTCTTAGAATGTAACCGTACAAAAGTTACTTACCTATTTGAGTCTCATCTTGTATATTTATTTGTTATGTGAGGATAAGAATATATGTGTCAAAGGCTTGCCTTGTTAAACATGATATCATATGTAAAGTACTCAGCATAAAGTATGGTGCCTCATACTTGGCACCATACAAATGTTCACTTTCCATGTATGTATTTTCTTCTCCTATTCCTTTGTACGGTGTCTCCCCTTCTGTAAAACCTACCTCCTTAGCACTATTATTTTTCTACCAAAGGATGTCTGTCCTCTCCCTCTTGGAACAAAACAGGAAATCCATTTTGATGTTAGTTTAGAACTTTTACTCTTTTTAAATTAACATATGTTATTCATGCTCTCCTGACTTTAATTTTGCTTCAGATTGTGAGTTGTTAACCAGGCTCTTTGTTTATGGCATACTTAGTAGCTACGGTCCCTGCAAGATCCTTTTCTTGAATTATTTATTCATTTTATCCCTTTACTTATTCCTTTATCTCTAAACCCACTCCCATTACCCCCTCCTAAATTGGCACTCTTCTAGTATTTAATATATGCCCTTTAATATGTATGTACACATGTATGCATGCATATAAGTATATATATATATGTATGCTTTAACGTATATTTCAATGGCATTGTGCTATAGCTCTTATTTTCCCCTTTCTGCTGTATTTTAAGGGCTTATCCTAGCTCTATACACATCCAGTAAGTTGCTTCTAACTGATATATTCCATACTATGTGTTTATCAAAGTTACCTCATTGACTCCCTTAGAGATGGGTACCTGTGTAACCAACTTCCTGCTACCGCAAACAATAATGAAATAAATATCTTAAATCTTGTCTCCTTGTGGACCTACAAAGGAAGTTCTCTGGGACATAGGTCTGAAGGTGGGATTGCTGGGCCATAGGCCAAATAATTAATTTTACTAACTCAGTACTTCGAGACTGCTTTCCAAAATGGTTGAATCAGTTTATACTTCTACTGTTATTTGGAATTAACAATCTTATGAATTCTTAGCAATATATCTCATTTTAATTTTCATTTCTCAGCTATTAGTAAGTTTGAGCATCACTTTCTATTCTTATTAGCTACTCAGCTTTTCTCTTTGTAGACCACGTTCTTATTCTTTGCTCATTTTTTTGTGTGTGTGTGTGTGGTATGCGGGCCTCCCTCTGTCGTGGCCTCTCCCGTTGCGGAGCACAGGCTCCGGACGCGCAGGCCCAGCGGCCACGGCTCACGGGCCCAGCCGCTCCGCGGCACGTGGGATCCTCCCAGACCGGGGCGCGAACCCGGTTCCCCTGCATCGGCAGGCGGACGCGCAACCACTGCGCCACCAGGGAAGCCCCTTTGCTCATTTTTATAATGAGTTTCCTGTCTTTCATTTGTTGATTTGTAGTTCCCGGGAATGTTTGTATAGTAATGTCATTAATTTTATGCATTGCTAAAAGCTATTCTAGTCTGTCACTCTCTATTAGCTTTAAGGTGCTGTTCACTGACTAGAAAATTCTTCATTTTAATGTAGCCATAGCCATCATTTCTCAACCTGATTAAGACGTTATTTGGGGGTTATGTTTAAGGGGTACAGCCCCTTACCTACATTTTGTTCTATTAGCTTTGCAGTCATCTTTGAATCCCTCTTTAATCTACCTGGAGTCCAACTTGCTCTATGGTGCAATGTAGGTATTTGTTTTTTTCTCTATTATGAGCCAGTGTTGCAATACCATCTGCTAAAGAGCTGATCTTTTCTCCATTATATAAAATGAAGTGATGCATCTCTATCATATACCACACTTTTTTTGGTAAAAAGAAGAATGCTCTTGGAAGGGTGATGACCCAGATGAGGTGGGCAAGAAAAATGTCCCTGGCCATCCATCTTCAGGAGGGTAGTGGTGACTGCTCACTATGGATTCAGCCTTCTGAAGCCACGTGCAAGTAGGAAACCTTGAACTCACCCAGGGGCTCTAAAGGGATTTTTAAAAACCAAGAATAAAGAAAGAAATAGTCTTATTAGGTCAAGTGCTTCAGATATTTCCTGTGAACTCCTGCAATTCCTTCAATGTTTAGTAGCAAAACAATGTGTTTCCGTGTCATGTTACATACATAAAATGCTTTTAATGTCATAACTATACTACATATTGCATCATACTTAGCTGTTTAGAATGTGAGCAGACCTGTTATCCACAAAGCTTTCCAATTTTCCCAAAGCTTTTGGAAATTCATGGAATGATTTAGGGTGCTTGACATGATATAGTATTTAACTGGTAAATTTTTTGTAAGCAAGGAAAAATCTTGTCCCAAACAGGTCTGACTTATGGCTTACTTCAGTATTCTATACATAGTAAGTTCTCAAAAAAATGTCCTTGGCTGATTACCTGGCTGAGTGCCCACATATTCACTGAGTTGGAATTTACATGCAGAAGGAAACCTTCCTTCGTGAAAGTCATGATCTATTTGCATTTGCCTTTCGTTAGGAGGAAAAAGCACCAGAGACTTCAAGGACTATTATAGTGTATAAAACTTAACTCCATGCAATTATTCATGGAGCCCTTCCCAGGGCCATACAGCATTATTATATGCTTAAATAAATATTTCTGCCTTACCCTTGGATTTCAACAGAAACTATTTTGGACTCTTGTTATTCACTTACATTGCCCCATTGATTCTAAACAACAATTAGAAAATGGAATCAAGCAAGCCAGTATTTCCCTTAGAAACTGGTGGCGGGTGGTATTACGAGCTGGAGTCCTAACTAAGAGTTTAGTACTGGCTAGCACCAGTACTCAAACTTTCCGTTTTCCATGCCTATAGATGTACTTGAAGTTAAAGAGCAGAAGATCAAATCCATCCATGTAACAAGATTTAAGCAGTGCTCATTACACCCAGGGATTTCCTGAGTGTCATGGTCAGACCCGGTTAATCTCTAAATCTACAGGATGGAGTTCAGTTTCTCTCTTTGTTTGCATCTAAAGAACTGTGACTTACTATTTCCAATTCACATAGCTGGTAGGTTACATTATAACATTTCCTCTCTGGCGGAGGATGACCTTCCACGTGTTCCACTGTGATGCACCAATAATGTTCTTCTGGGCTTCCCTGGTGGCGCAGTGGTTGCGCGTCCGCCTGCCGATGCAGGGGAACCGGGTTCGCGCCCAGGTCTGGGAGGATCCCACATGCCGTGGAGCGGCTGGGCCCGTGAGCCATGGCCGCTGAGCCTGCGCGTCCGGAGCCTGTGCTCCGCAACGGGAGAGGCCACAACAGTGAGAGGCCAGCATACCGCAAAAAACAAATCCAAAAACAAACAAACAAACAAAAAATAATGTTCTTCTGTTCCAGAACAGAATTTTTTTTTTACTTTCTAAAATATAATAGAACATGAATTTTGATAATGTCACATGAACTCCAACCTCCCACTCCCTTTATTTCTCCACAATAAAGAAACCCTGAGGACACTACAGATGGTGAGGGAGAGTTTCACACAATGGCAGGTAACTTGCAAGCTCTTGTGATTTCAACTCAGGAAAGGGAAAGAGCGCGCGTGTTGTCTGTGACCTAGGCTTTTGGCTAATGTGAACCTAGTTGGGACGGTTGTGAAAACGTCAACATGCTTTGAGGCTGGCAACACAAACATTAACACGAATGTTAAACAAGAAACCAACTTTGGCTGTGTCCATGGGAGAAGATCTACAAATGTTTTCCACATCTTCAAAGTGTTTCTACTGACATTTAAGTGGAACATGGGTATCATGAGGACAATGTTCCTTGCTCTCACACCGTTTTGAATATTTCCGAAATCCTTATCAGCGCCACTAAAATTTTACTGATGTTTTGATACTCTAGACAAAATAGCCAAGGTTAAAATGGGAAGTTATATGGGAAAAACTTAAGTAGGCTCTAAATGTCCTAATCATATGTAATTTTTATCAAATAACTTATAAAGTCTCCATATTGTATATCTAATGATTTATTTCACTACATTCTATTATTTTTACTCATCAATCATGTATTTCCATGTCATCAAAAAGCAAAGTTTATGTCTCTACCCAGCAGAAACCATGTTGAGGGAAACGTTTTACTGAACTATAAAATATTAGAGTGTTCCGATCTATTTTTCATAATCATTGCTAGTAACATGATAGAAACATTACCAACTCTGATAGCAGATTTTCAGAAATTAATTAAACCCATTAGAAGCAGTAGAAAACGGTCATTTGTTCGTCACTACAAAAAGAAAGAAAAATGAATTAGACTTTATGTAACTAAAAGCACGTTCCTTTTAGAAAATACCTACATTTGAATTTTGAAATCAATTTACGGCGGTAATAGGTTTCATTTGCTAAAGAAGAACAAATGAAAAGGTAAATTAAGAATGGCATCACAAATGGCAACTACAATTGAATTAAAGATGTACTTTATCAGGGGCTTCCCTGGTGGCGCAGTGGCTGAGAGCCCGCCTGCCGATGCAGGGGACACGGGTTCGTGCCCCGGTCTGGGAGGATCCCACATGCCGCGGAGCGGCTGGGCCCGTGAGCCACAGCCACTGAGCCTGCGCTCCGCAACGAGAGAGGCCACAACGGTGAGAGGCCCGCGTACCACAAAAAAAAAAGATGTACTTTACCAAAATAAGCAATTTACAGCAGAGTGTTCTTACAAGTGAACCTTGAATAAAACAATAATCTGGCTGAGGTAAGAATTCAGAATTATATTTGTAATTAATCTGTCAGGCTGCTCAGTCTGCTCTGCTATTGCTGCTCTTCTCGTGCTGGTACAAAGACGAGCACGAAAGTGTGCACGTAATTACTTATTTAAGTCAAATAACTTATGCAGTGGATGCACTTATGACCTGTATTAACATGTATCATCAGGATGTAAGGGAGTTTTGCGAAATGCTAATATTCAATGTCTCCTTAAGCTTTATTTTATATTGATGTCTTATCATGTAAATGTACACTTTTCCTTATGAGAATTAAGTTTCTCTGTGCTTTAGTTCGTACAACTTTCCTATGAAATCAATCAGCTTGGTATTATTCCCATTTCACAGATGTGGGCCTAAGCCACCACCGCCATGTGCTATATCCTACCCTCACAGGGCAGATATTGGGGCAAAGACCATGATTTACCTTCAAACAGCTTCATTTTCATGAATCAGAATCAAGTGGACAGGGCTTCCCTGGCAGCACAGTGGTTAAGAATCCGCCTGCCAATGCAGGAGACACGGGTTCCATCCCTGGTCCGGGAAGATCCCACATGCCGCAGAGCAACTAAGCCCGTGAGCCACAACTTCTGAGCCTGCGCTCTAGAGCCTGAGAGCCACAACTACTGCACCCACGTGCCACAACTACTGAAGCCCTCACGCCTGGAGCCTGTGCTCCGCAACAAGAGAAGCCACCGCAATGAGAAGCCCACGCACCGCAACGAAGAGCAGTCCCCGCTCGCCGCAACTAGAGAAAGCCCGCGTGCAGCAACGAAGACCCAACGCAGCCAAAAAAAGAAAAGAATAAAGGGGACAGTCTTCTCCCCATCATATTCCCTCTACCTAGAATCTTCTTCATTTGGTAAAGCCTTACTCCCTTTCTAGGCTTAATTCAGAAACCAGCTCTTCTCTGAAACAGACTCCACTGAAATCGACTAAATGATTCCGGCCTCTGTTCCCCATAGCTTTTGTGAGAACACGGAGCACACCCTTTCGTTGTTCACAACACACACATCTGTTTCTTCCTGCACGAGTTAGTCTTTTTTTTTTTTGTCCTTGCCGCCCGGCTTGTGGGATCTTAGGTCCCCAAGCAGGGATTGAACCCGTGCCCACTGCAGTGGCAGCGTGGAGTCTTAACCACTGGACCGCCAGGGAAGTCCCCAGGACTTAGTCATCTTTATATCCCTCTCGCAGAGCCTGGGAAAGGGTCTAGCATGAAGCAGCTGTTCAACAACCTTAGCAAAGTAAATTGTATGAGTGACCACCACAGACAAGACAACAGATAAGTAGAATTGTAACTATTCCTGCCCTTGAGGTAAATCCTGTCAGTGGGACAGGAAAAGGCTTAAGAGTGAAATAGGAAGTTAATACATATATTAAAGAGTGATTTTTAAATGTAGATAAAGGAGGAAAAGGATTGGGCCTAAATCCAACCACGACACCAGCACAGCTCAAGACACAAGTGAATGTAGTTTGAGGCGTAAGGCGTTCATTCCTGCATAACCACGGGTTTCTTGCTTAATTACACAGTTTTCTTACATGCCCTCTTTAAGACAGGAAGAAAGGTGGGAACGATATTACGGATAATAGAGGCTCCTGCCAGAGAAAGAATTCCACTGGACACTGGCAGTTCAGCTGTTCTCTTCAGAAAGAGTCTTCAAGACAGCCTGCCTTTTTATTATGTCTGGTGAAGGTGAAAATGGCTGTTAAAAATATCAACGAGGAGATATTTATGGAGTCCCTACCTCATGCTAAATACTTGCGGAAAGTTTTCACAGATGATCAGATTCTCCTACTATGAGTTAGAGATCATGGTTCTCATCTTATAGGAAGAGAACTGAAGATCAGAACAATGAAATGAGTTGCTGAGATTGCAAACCTAGTGCCCGAGCTTTGATCCAACCAAATTTCGGGACTCTTCCTACGACACCCTACAACCCCCTCTTTCGGTGTTTGGAACACTGAAACTCACCTACTGCATTGTGTGAACATGATTCCCGTTTAAAGACATCTGGTTTAGGCTATTTCACATCTGCTAAATTGTAACCTGAGGATTCCTTTCACGTGAAGCTGGAGAATTTGTCTGTACTCCTTGGGCATCTCATGGAAACCACGCTTAGGTAACTTGTTGTCGTAGTAGTGATGGCTGACAGGTGTGTTCTCTCCAGTTTTAGAGAAGGGCCAGAATCCATAGAGCTTCACGTTCTCACACAGTTCAACTGCCACACTTGTGATCATCAAGCCGGAGGACAGGCGATACTCGGTCACCCCTTTAGTCCTCCAGAAGAGGGCAAGGTTTTTCAGGTACTTGGGATGGAAAAATAAAACTCGTTGTCTTGCTTTAGACTCCTTCAGTGTGTAGTACACCTTGAAAGAGGCCGCAGTGTTGGCCCTGAAGGAAAATGCTGGCAGAAGGACGAAAGCATCTCCGTAGGTTGCAACGTCCTCCAGAAATACTGCCTTCTTTTCCTTTAAGTTCCCATATCTGCCAAATTTTTAAAACATCATGATTTTAACAGTAATCATCAAAGGAGCAGTTTGGGTAACATGAGGCTGAATTCACCATTGGCCAAAAAAAACAGAACCATTTATATCCCTGTATATAAAAGAGACAAACTGCAGACTCAGAGAAAACTCATGTTAAGTAAGCATCTTGTAAATATCAGGGGTGAGGTCTTCATTTCTCTTTCTTGGCATATCTAGGCTTTCATTTCCACCTTCTTATGGTGCAATACCCTTACTGGACATACATTTTTAATATTATTTTATCTTCCAACTCAGTAATTTTTTCCTAAGGTTGCTATTTAATGATGAATTACCTTCCAAATGTATAATGCTGAAATGTTTTCTCAAACATAACACACTCTTAAAATATCTGTACATTAAAAAAATTCATTGAGCTGTACATTTGTATATACATGTTATTATAAAATAACAGTTTCCTTTAGAAAGCCTAAAATATCTATATGCATACACACACACACACACACACACAAACACACACACACACACACATCTTAAATTTCCTCCATGGATTGTGATAGCTCTAGGTGTTTAATTTAAATAATACCTCAGTAAATATACTGGAGCGCATGACTGCGAGTGTTTAGAAAATAAGCCTTGGGGAGACAGGCGCAATATTTTATATTCTCTTAAGCCATACTAGAACTATTTGAGGGGTGTATTCTACTAATAACAATTATTAGTCACTTGGGATGAAAATAGTTGAATAAAACTACATATGGGATTTTTATTAAACAGCCAACATTTTGTAGTAGTTACACTGTGGAAAATAAAATACAGGGATTATTTTTTAGTAATAAACTGCCCGAAGTGAAAACTTGATTTTGCCAGGTTCTCCTAAGGGTTACTCTCTGAAGCTTCTAAATAGACTAAGTTTTTTCGAGAAAGCGCTATCAAGACAAGAGTAACACTAAAATTCTGCAAGGAAATCTAAAAAAGGAACTTCACTATTGTTTAAAAAGTTCTCATTGGATTAGCAACACTCAGCTTATGCCATTAGAAGTACAACTGGACATACCTCTTATGAGCCACAACCTAAATTACCAATATATTCTTATATATTTTCCTAAAAAGCCATTCCAGCTGTACTAGACGTCAGTCTCAGCAACAAGGTTAGTGCTCAGACTAAGAACAGGTAAATAATGAGAAAAATGTTCTTGAACAGTTAGGTAATTTGGGGTACTTACCTTAGTCTTATGATACTGGGATTTAGAGTCACCAGGTTGGTTTTAGTGCCAACATCATTGGTAACATTTCCTGTGGTTGGGGGGAGGTTACACCTGAAATTTGGAAGGAAAACTATTCTCAAAATATAACTTGTGAAGAAGAAAAAGTACATCCACACACGTCCACACATATACATGTGACCATTCTCATTTTATTGGAGAAAATTATTGCTGTTAAGAGGATCCTCAGAATTCATCTGATTTCCATTGAAGACCACTGAATAAGTACTGAACTCTTAGCTGGCATTTCAATATTGGATAAAATAAATGAATCTGATGAATGCTTTCAGTATTATGTAAGACCTTTATAAGTAACAAAGCTAGAAATGACAATTACACCTTGCCTAGGTTTTGAAGAGTCCCTGATCCTTTTATTAAAATTATTATTTGTATTAATTAGATTCCCACGGTGGTATGATCACCATTTTACAGATTTTAAAAATTGAGGCATTGCGACTAAGGTTATAGTGTCTGCCAGAAGCAAAGGCTGTATAAAAAAAATCAAAATTTCCTGATTCCCATATGGACTGTTTTTCCACCAAATTAAGCTGTTAATAAATAGAGCCTTAATGTTCTTATAATGATGTTTTCATATTGATGTTCTCATCCTCTTTTGAGTACTATTTTGCTTTTAAATTGGAAAACAAATTAAGAATTGTAATTTTGAGTAAGTATATTCTTGTCACACAGAAAAGAGAAAGTATCATTTACAGAATTTCAAGTAGACATTTCTTTAAAGCTATAAATACAAAGGGAGCATCTCTGAGGAAGGCTGTTTAAACTTGATGTGTTCTGTAAGATGAGGTTGAAATATTCTATTCCATGCTCTATGAAATATATGAGTAAGTGAAACACGTACTTCTCTCACTGATAAAAAAAAGATACATCAGAAAACAAATATGGCACCTTGGGAAAAATAAATATTAATTTAGATAATAGGCCACAGAAATGTCTTCATTAGTGGGCTTCCTGTAACAAATCTACTTTCTAGAACAGTCTCATATTCTTTTGAAGACTCAAAGATGATTTCCAATATGGTATCATTGGAGACCCCTAGGGGAAGTATTGGGTATTGCATATACACAGTACAGTAAAGCCACTCAGCGCCTATTTCTGCTCCTTACACACTTAACTGACAGCTCCCAATCTTCTGAAATGAAAAAAAAAAAAAAAAAAAGATAATCAGCTTCCAGTTGGTTTTATAAACTATGAAACATGTACGACCAAAATAGACATAGGCTTAAAAATTAAATAAATTTTAATGACACCAACCATGTACAGCCCCAATTTGACCTTTCAGTTTGGAAGGCTATAACTTCAAAAGGAACTCTATATTCAGAAAAATAGCTGGCATCAACAAATGCAGAATCTAGAAATATACACATTTATTTTAGAGTTACAAATTAAGTAGCTGTTTTTTTTGTTTTTGGGTTTTTTTTTCCTGCTTGTTAAACCTAAACTTGTATTTCTTATATCTGCTATAAAGTAAAATGGATGTTTAGGCATAATATTCACCCCAGATGTTTTGGGAATTTTCAGTCTATAAAAAAGTCTATTACAAGAAGAATTATTTATCTTCCTTACGGTTTTTCCATACTGAGTACTTTAACAAAATGGCTAAATCATGCAGGTATTTGCCATTTTCACATTCATCATGAGGAACACATTCAATAATGGTTGGACTGCAGGTCTGTTGTTCTGTCATTATCTTCAGCATAAAATTCTAAATGAGATTAAAGTGAGGGGGAGCTACTGATTCAGAATCGTGTTTCTTTTTCATGTGTTAAAATGGGCAACATTAAATCAATAAAGATCAAAGGATCTCCTCTGATGGATGCAATCGGTGCTCCTGAAACAGGAAGAAACGGATTTCAACTGACTTTATAAAAAGGTACATTTCAACTGAAATCCACCCTCACAGGGATGAATCCTCTTTTCATCATATTCTGAAAGTGGAGATGCTCTGTGGCTTGTCTTATTAGTTCAGACACACAGAGAAACCACTTTTGTTTCTGTTTTGGCAAGCTAGCTTGTACTGAGATATAAACACTTAAAAAGATCAGAAATTAGAAGCTGCACATTTTTTAAAAATTTCAGGTCAGAAACCTAAATAAACAACAATGTTGTGTGGCTATACAATATCTAAGTCAGCATTTTCACAAGTATTACCTGAGAACAAAGTGTTCTTGAAATGCTCTGTTTAAAAAAAAAAAAAAGTATCCTTAATATACTGAAGGCTCTGACAAGTCCTGCAGTGAAGACCCTCTTTGACTATGATTTCACGCAGGGTTTCTGGAAAGTTAAGTGACCACAGCAACATTCAGAGGAACTCATGTTCTATTTAACACTTTTGGAAACACACTAGATAAATTGTAGGCTTAAGCAACAGAGTTCAAAGGTCAAAATTTACACAGAGTATCTTTAGCCTATTCATTTAAAATATCCAGCTGATCTTGGATGTCAAAGAAACCAACTTGACAGAGCTTACCTAAAAACAAAGTCGGATTTATCGATTTCGGCTCCGCAGAGAGACTGATTCAGAATCCCCCCATTTCCAACCACCGCACACTGATTGTAAGGGTACCCCACAAAAGGCTGAGTCTATCAGGAGAAAGGGAAAAACTGCCATAAAATAGCTTTAGTTTTAGAACCATAAACATCATCAGCTTAATTCAAGTAGCTTAATTTTTACACATGCTAAGGAAAGAAAAAGAACAAGAAGCAATACCACAGTATGTTAATCAACTTATGACATCATAAAAAAATTCTGTAAACCTGTTTCATTTCTCTTGAGAGGAATATATAGCATATCATAGACAAACATAATGTAATAATACAAAATATAATACACTTGTTCTTAAAGTGTACTTTAACGTATTTTACATCACATAATTAAGTAAATAAATTGAGGATGGCAAAAATCCCACATGGGCCTTTCCGACAAACAGGACCATTTTCAGCCAAAAATAGAAAAGAAAGCAATTCCAAAGTAGCATTAAATTGTCTATTCTTGGCCAGAAAATTAATAGATAATTTAGTGAAAGTTCTCCGTGCTTCTTAAATAGTTAGACCTTCCGGCTCAGTGATGACAGGAGATTTATGCCCGTGAACTCTGTAAATGATCAGCCACGGTGCTTCAGGGAGGCACAGTAACTCTGAGCTGATTTGTTTCAAATTCATTTCTAAGGCCGGAATCATTTTTGTTTCCTCCAAGGACCCAACTGGCCGACCCCAAAAAACTTCCCACTTTTACCAAATCCTCCGCGGTCTGAAACATAACTTTTCAATTTGACAGTGTACTTCTTTGCCTTTGCTGGTCACTTTTCCGGAAGTAAGGATGTGACCTTAACCAGCAGCAAGGGGGTCAGATCAGAGTTCCGCAATGATGAGGTCCTGATTCACCTGCTTTGTCTCCAGAATGTGAGTGTAGGTCCTCAGGGGCAGAGAGCATGTTTATTACTTTTCATTTCCCCCGTCTTCTACCGCAGACCTCGCCCAGAGGATCACTGCTTTTCGATGGGTGACGACTGGCCCGTTGGCCACCTGGGTGCAACCCCCAGCGCCATGTTGGAACCCAGCTGTACCAGCTTATGGGCGCCAACTGGTAAATATTCAGGAATTTTGTCAGCCGACTGTGAAACCACTGGTAAATTACAACCGCCACGATGGGGATATTTACACTGCTACGAATCAGGGCACCCTCCTGCCCCGTGTCCCAGCCCCACCGGCAACGCCCCAGGACCAGTGTGGTTCTGAGCTGCCCAGCAGATCCTGAGTCACCCTGACTCCCGTGTGCTCCTGAATCTGCAGTGGGAGATGCCAATCGAGTGACGAGAACTCTCTTTCAGCACGTCTGCGTTTGTCCATAAAAATGAAAAATCATGTTGTGCTTCTGGTGCGAGAAGCACTTTCCCGAGTCGTAACTTGTTAACACATGGAATCCATCCAACAACCTTGTGAGCATTTTACAGACGGGAAAACGGAGGCATGGGTTTAAGGTAAGGGCTAGAAAGCAGCAGAGCTGGGATTCAAACCCAGGCAGTCTGGTTCAGAGTCCATGGTCTTAACCACGACACATTATACAGGTGCTGTCTGTCATTCAAGGGGTGAAATGTTAACTGAAGGATGTGCCTTATTTCCCTGCACAGGTGTGACGCCCAGCAGAGTGCCTGGCTCTTTAATGAAGGGTTCCCACAGACCCTGGGCTATTTTCAGTCCATGGTCTTAACCACGACACATTATACAGGTGCTGTCTGTCACTCAAGGGGTGAAAGGTTAACTGAAGGATGTGCCTTATTTCCCTGCACAGGTGTGACGCCCAGCAGAGTGCCTGGCTCTTTAATGAAGGGTTCCCACAGACCCTGGGCTATTTCAAATCACCGAACTTCTAGCGCAAGATGTTTTCAGACCGTGTTTACTAACCGATACCACAGTAAATTCTGAATTTTACAGACAAGGCAGAGTGCAAATAGGCTCTTTATGGTACAACAGAAAAGATTACCGAGGGGAACATATCTCCAATTAAGCACTCAAAATAATGAACGTTTTTCTCTGGTTTCTTGGTCAACTGGGAGGAAAAAATCCATATGCTTTGGTATCTTACGTTCAGTAAGAGTTCAAATAAATGACAATTTCAACGTTCCTTAAAATAAGGCTCCTAAGAAAATGCAAATCTGGGCGACTCAACTGCCTGCTTGTTGCTAACTCTGGTTGAAAACCAGCTTCGCTGTTTTCCTATCAAGTAACTTAGCAAAGCTTTGGAGTAAGTGACTTCACAACATTTCATCCAAAGCATCTACTGCGATGTGCTGTGTGCCCTACAGAACAAAGCAGGGTTGGGGTGTGGGAAGCAACCTCGGATGCTGTGTCTGTGGAAGGGGACGTTGAAGAAACAGAAAAACGTGACCTCGCTTTGCAGCTGTTACTGTATTAACTTCAGAATTTCCTCCCCCTAGTTTTAAAAAGTCCGTATTAATTTGGAAAATGGATGCTGTTGTTAATTGCATCCAGAATTATCAAGCCTATGCTAAGTTATTCTTTTCAAGGTGCCGATCAGAAGCAAAAAAATATCTGCAGCTCCTCTGTTCTGACCAGCCTATAAGGCAAGGAAAACACTAGCAAAAATGGTAAAAGGGTGAAAGAGCTGCTCTCTGTGGAACTCCCCAAGGTCTTCCCTGATAAGGGACATAAATATTCTTTAGTTGCTATCTTTTCAGCTATTGGTAATTTCAGTGCATCATGAGGGGGTTTTCAGAATGCCGTGTGAGTTATTTTTTTTGGTCCCCTTTTCCCTTTCGGAAAATGTACAATATCTTTTCTCTAACGTTTTGTATTGATTTTTTTGTTCATTCCCAGAAAATTATACTGACTTTGAATTGTAATATTAAAAAAAAAAAACTGGAACAACTTACGTGACAATAAAATAGTTGAAACAAGTCAAAGGTCCAGCAAAATGGAATTAATTGTAAGAACTGAATATTCTACAGTTGGTAAGCTGCATATATAAAGCGATGCCATTTTGACCACTGACTTGGCCTAATTGCTTTTCATCAAATCATGAAAAGATGCCCGAGAGCGTAGTTCATCAACAGTGGGATATTTTCAGGAGAAAAATTCCCCCCAAGTTTGGATTTATATTGTAATGATACAGTATCATTACTCATTAGTTTAAATAACGAATATGTAATGAATGCATCTGTGCACTGGGGAATGTTCTAGGAGCTTGGGATACATAAGAACACAGTAGATAAAAATCCCTGTCTTGTGGAGGTTATGTTTACAGGCCGCAAATTCTTATGTATTTACTTCCCAAAGATTAGCCACATAAACCTACAGTTCTTTGTGAAGGAATTGATTTAGTCACTGAAACTGACAACTGGAGGAGTCTTGTTGCAGGTGAAAAATGGTCACCTTCCCGAGCCCTGGTAATTAATTACTATGCAGAAAGCCCAAGTACCTCATCTCATTCAAGGATGAGTCATGAAGACTCAAGGGCTGGAAGAGCTTATCATTTAAGATATAAATGCCATGCCCCGCAGAGCCACAAGTACTCAAAACTGCCTTCCGAAAATGGACTGCCCTACGTATCTTACACAACACAACAGAGTGTGGCATTTTAATTAATTACTTGCTCCATTCTTATATCTTAATCTGAGCCAACATTCACCTTAAATGGTGACACAAACCACAAGAAATTCTCACTCACCACTGGCAACATATCAAAAATGTTCTCTCTGATTTGGATTTCGCTTTTACTTTCCACCTCGTAACTCAAGTTAGTCCCGACGGGAGTGTTATTTTGAGAAACAATGAAGTTTTGAACGGCATCACAACACGAAGCAAGTTTCACTCTGCGAAGGACAAGGATAAAAGTGAGTCAAGGAATAAGATTAAGAAACCCAAAACAGAGACGACGATGGAAAACGCAGCAGAGGATTTTGCCATACTGACTTTCAGAGAGAAGATACCTCAATCGCAAAGATGACATTTTTATCTCATTCCATTCTGACTGTCCCTGGATGGTGCAAGAGTGCTGTGGTAAGATTAAATAGCAAAGAACATTAACGTACTTACACTCAGATAGGGACCGAGTCACCCACAGGAAACACTGATTATGTAATGGTTTAAATACAAAGACTTCTTTCTCATGATATTGTAACAACAAAGAGAAAACGACAGAATACCTTCTAATTATTTTATTAAACAGTACAGAAACTAAATTAAGACCAAAAGCAATATGTAGTCATTTATTATGAGACAAGTTCAATGAAAAGAAGCATCATTCAATACAGTGATTTTTGTTTTGAGCTTCACTGAGGTATAATTCACAAATACGTACGGGGAAATTCCCTGGCGGTCCAGTGGTTAGGACTCTATGCTTTCTAACAGGGGGTCCGGGGTTCGATCCCTGGTCGGGGAACTAAGATCCCACAAGCCTCGCGGTGCGGGCAAAAAAAAAAAATTCACAAATACAAACTGTTTATGTTCATGGTTTAACATGCATACATACTGTGCAATCATCACCGTAGTAACCAAGCTAATCAACATGTCCATCACCTCGCATAGTTATCTTTTTTCTTTTTCTTTTTTTTATAGTAAGAATACTTGAGATTTACCCTCTTAGCAAATTTCAAGTATGCAATACAGTACTGCTAACCATAACTACACTGCTGTACTTTAATAGACTGAATTTTTAAATGACGTGAATTTAAAGTTGCCATTCTTTACAGAAAGCCCAGAAAAATGTAATTTAGTACTGAGCTATATTTCGAAACTATTCCTATGGAGTGAAACCTTATTGTCAGAATGCAGACCCAGAAAGGTCCTGCCAGGGCTTGTTGGAATTTGCCCCCAACCTCTGGCAGGTGAATCCAGAACCACTCAGAATTTATATTCTGCTTATGTAATTCTCCAGGGATGTAGACTCCATAGCGTCTCTTGATAATTATTCCACAGTTTAATCAACCTTGAAGTCAAGAGACTCTTTGATTTGCACAACTGAACTCTCTTCACTTAAATCCACCTCCCTGGTTAGTTTTTCATAGAATCTCTCCATAAAAAACACTTCATGTAATTGAAAATGGTAATCATCAAGCAAAACTTGAACCTTTTCAATTATGAAGCATTTAGAGAATTTCCTCTTCTCTCATTTTCTCCATTAGACCAGTTTTTTCATTAATGTCACCTTGTTCATCTTTAAACTTTTACTAATTTCTCCATTTTACTTAAAAATATATATTAAAGTTGGATCCCACCATAGCACAAGGAACAGTGACTATTCAGCGGACAGCGCTGACTGTGGTCAGTACTGATACCCTGAATTCCTAACTGGTCCTTTCCCATCGCATATTTTTTTTTATTGGTTTTTGGTCCTGAAGGGTATATTTTTATACATGTTCCGACTGAATTTGGTTCTTTACAAAGAATACAATGCTCTCATCTGTCATAGTCATTTTGAATTATATTCCAGTCTTCGTGAATGCCAGTAATTCTCAGGGTATGAAAAGTCAGTGCTGTGATATTATTTGTACCCTAAAAATCAAGATTTTTAAATTAGTTCGTATCAGTTAGCTGATATTATTAAAATAGTACATTCTTACTTGAATTCTATCACCTGCTTATTATTTCTCTTTGAATTTCAGAACCTACCATTTCTAACAGCTCATGGAGACCAGACCAACCAAAGAAAAAATTGAAAATGAAATGATGTGTAGTCAAAAATATGATACTAAGTATGTGTAATTATAAATTTAATTTCATAACAATTCATGTGACATACTGCAAACTCAGAAATCCTTATGTGTTTATAATTTTAAATGTCTCTTTTATGCAGCATGTTGAGAAAGGCAATGGAATAGATTCTCATTTACCTTTTACAAGTAACTTAATTTCTCTAAGGATATTTGGTGCTTGAAAGAATATTGCATCACACAAAAAAAACCCTAAGCAGGGCTTCCCTGGTGGCCCAGGGGTTCAGAAGCCGCCTGCCAATGCAGGGGACACGGGTTCAAGCCCTGGTCCGGGAAGATCCCACATGCCACAGAGCAACTAAGCCTGTGCGTCACAACTACTGAGCCTGTACTGTACAGCACGCGAGCCACAACTACTGAAGCCCGCGTGCCACAGCTACTGAGCCCATGTGCCACAACTACTGAAGCCCGCATGCCTAGAGCCCGTGCTCCGCAACGAGAGAAGCCACTGCAATGAGAAGTCCGCACACCGCAATGAAGAGCAGCCCCCACTCGTCGCAACTTGAGAAAGCCCATGCGAGCAACGAAGACCCAATGCAGCCAAAAATAAATAAATAAAATTTTAGAAATGCAATTATTAAAAAAAAAAACACTAAGCAAAGTACCCTTTGTGGGTTGTTTTTTGTTTTTTTTTTGTGGTATGCGGGCCTCCCTCTGCTGTGGCCTCTCCCATTGCGGAGCACAGGCTCCGGACGCGCAGGCTCAGCGGCCATGGCTCACGGGCCCAGCCGCTCTGCGGCATGTGGGATCCTCCCAGACCAGGGCGCGAACCCGGTTCCCCTGCATAGGCAGGCGGACGCACAACCACTGCGCCACCAGGGAAGCCCACCCTTTGTGGGTTTTTAAATAGTTTTTTTTCTGGGAGTTCCCTGGTGGTCTAGTGGGTCGGATTCAGCGCTTTCACTGCTGTGGCCCCGGGTTCAGTCCCTGGGCAGGGAACTGAGATCCTACAAGCTGTGCAGTGTGGCCAAAATTTTTTTTAAAAATTGTTTTTTTTTCTGAAATTATTTTCAATTATTATATTATAAAATTTTCAAACCCTCAGGAAAGTCGAAAGAATTGGACAATGAGCATTTGAATAGTGACCAGCTAGACTCTGCAAGTAATTTTTTACTATATTTGCCTTGTTGTGTATTAATCCATCAATCCATTTTTGTTGTTATAGTTATTGCAATTCAACATAAATTACAGGTGTCAGTACACCTTACCCCTAAATACGTCAGCATGTTTATCATTATTTTGTATTTTGGGGTAGAATTTACATACAATAAAATCCCAAGTGCATCCAATGAGTTTTGAGAAGTGCATATACCCCTGTAACCCAATCCCCTGTCAAGATACAGAATATTACCAACCCCCCTAGATAATTCCCTCAAATTCTTTCCCAGTCCACCTCCAGCCCTCCCCCACCTCCAGGCAACCACTTTTGTGATTATTTTTTACCAAACATTAGTAATGCCTGTTCCAGAATCTATATAAACATATACATAAATCTATATAAATATAAATCTATGTAAATCATATTAACACAACATTGTAAATCAGCTATACTCCAATAAAAATGTTTTTAAAAATTTAATTTTTAAAAAAAGAATCATATTCTATATATGCTTTTGTGTAAGGCTTCTTGCACTTGGCATAAATGTTTTTGCAATTCGTGCGTGTTGCCATGTATGTCAGTAATTTATCCCTTTTTATTGCTAGAGTAGTGTTGCACTGCCTGAATGTATCAGAATTGATTTAGCCATCCCCCCTGCACTTTTAAAGAAATCACTATCAAAAATCCATGTTAAATACCTAATCACTCCTAATAACATCCCAGGAAAAACATCGGAATAATTATCCAAAATGTCATTTCTGCAGCCTATGTTGGGTCACTGACTAATGGGACATTTTAAGCCTTTATAGTTAGTGGAAGAATTATAAATTTATGCTCTTTGTCATTTCCTAGTTCATCTGCGTGGTAAGGATCCCCATAATAGCCAGTGTAAGTATAGAGCTGAGACGCTTAGAACAAACAAAACAAAATGGAATTTTATTTCTATTATTCCATTTCCCATCATCCCTAAAACCAGTCAATTCTAATCCTTGGTGACTACAAAGTCAACTAGATGTGCTCTCACAATAATGGGCACGGCAATTTCCCCCTCCTTGTGTAAAAAGAGCAAGAGACATTAAGAAATGAAGGACACGTGGTATTCACTAGATGTGATAGTGAATTTCACCTGTCAGCTGAGCCAAGTCAATGCCCAGAGAGCTGGTAAAACTATTTTGGGGGGTGTCTGTGAGGATGTTTCAGGAAGGATTAGCATTTGAATCGGTAGATGGAGTCAAAAAGCTCGCCCTTTCCAATGCATAGTAAATATCCAACCAGATCAGCATTCACAAACCTCACCCTGGTAAAGCACTGTACACTCTCCAGAGCATTTTCACACCTGTTATGACATCTGATGCCCACAACAACCAGGGAGATAGAAAATATAATGAGTCCCATTTTATTTATTTATTTTTAAAAGTAGTAAGTAGTCTTATTTATTTATTTTTGGCT
This sequence comes from Physeter macrocephalus, assembly GCF_002837175.3. Lineage (NCBI taxonomy): Eukaryota > Metazoa > Chordata > Mammalia > Artiodactyla > Physeteridae > Physeter > Physeter macrocephalus. The sequence continues at coordinate 9,995,779 of NC_041224.1, read as the reverse complement.
GCGTTGGGTCTTTGTTGCTGCGCGAGGGCTTTCTCTAGTGGTGGTGAGTGGGGGGCTACTCTACATTGCGGTGCTCAGGCTTCTCGTCGCGGTGGTTTCTCTTGTTGCAGAGCACGGGCTCTAGGCGCGCAGGCTTCAGTAGTTGTGGCACGCGGGCTCAGTAGTTGTGGCACACTGGCTCAGCAGTTGTGGCTCGCGTGCTCTAGAGCGCAGGCTCAGCAGTTGTGGCGCACGGGCTTAGTTGCTCCGCGGCATGTGGGGTCTTCCCGGACTAGGGCTCGAACCCGTCTTCCCCTGCATTGGCAGGTGGATTCTTAGCCACTGCGCCACCAGGGAAGCCCCCGTTCCCGTTTTAGAGATGAGAAAACTGGAGTTGAGAGAGTTTACGGGTTAGAACCAAGGCACCCAGGTTGTTCGTGACTCCAGCTTATGTCTTTTTTTTTTTTTTTTTTTTTGTTGTTGTTGTTGTTGTTGTACACGGGCCTCTCACTGTTGCGGCCTCTCCCGTTGCGGAGCACAGGCTCCGGACGCGCAGGCCCAGCAGCCATGGCTCACGGGCCCAGCCGCTCCGTGGCATGTGGGATCTTCCCTGACCGGGGCACGAACCCGTGTCCCCTGCATCGGCAGGCGGACTCTCAACCACTGCGCCACCAGCGAAGCCCCAGCTTATGTCTCTTGACATTCACTTCTTTGCAGTTTACACTAGAGTATCTTGGGTGGGTAACGCTGTCATTTGAGCTTCTTCCTTTGGGATGCTTTCCATAATGGCACCAAACAACATAGCAGTTCCCAAAATAATGCTGGCAGCACCCCATTGACAGCTTGTCCAGACGTACCTCAAAGGCTGCAAAAAATTTTACATGTGAATATTCCAAACCCTCTATATAACTGAGACATTCAAGGCTCTTATTTTACATGGAGGGTTACACGATTCCCGATGGATGGGATGGACGTTGTCAAGTGGTCCAGACAATGTGTCCTAGGATTTAATGGAAAAGAAACCCCTGGTTTAATGATGATCTAACCCTTGCTGTGTCACACCTTCAGCAACTTCCTCTATGCAATCCAGTTCCAAAAGGAAATCCAGTCCCTTCCACCCCCCCAGAAAAGAACGGGGACTCTCTATACTGCGTTGATTTCCCGAACTGGAAAGAGTTCGCATTCTTTCAAAAGTGCTTAACTCTCAAGAAGTAGGTGGGAGTGAAGTGAGAGTGGCGTGGACATATATACACCACCGAACGTAAAATACCTGGCTGGTGGGAAGCAGCCGCACAGCACGGGGAGATCAGCTCGGTGCTGTGTGACCACCTAGAGGGGTGGGACAGGGAGGGTGGGAGGGAGACGCAGAGGGGAGGGATATGCGGATATATGTATACGTATAGCTGATTTACTTTTCAAAAGTGCTTAACTCTCAAGAAGTAGGTGGGAGTGAAGTGAGAGTGGCGTGGACATATATACACCACCGAACGTAAAATACCTGGCTGGTGGGAAGCAGCCGCACAGCACGGGGAGATCAGCTCGGTGCTGTGTGACCACCTAGAGGGGTGGGACAGGGAGGGTGGGAGGGAGGGAGACGCAAGAGGGAGGGGACATGGGGACATGAGTATGCATATGGCTGATTCGTTCTGTTGTGCAACAGAAACTAACACAGTATCGTGAAGCACTTATACTCCAATAAAGATCTATTAAAAAAAAAAAAGTAGGTTGGTCCTGGGAGAATCTGGCTTGACACTTTTAGCCTTGATCTATAAAGACAGAATCTGAAAATGTCCAAAGTCATCTTTGCATCAGAGTTGGTCTAATGAAATACTTGTGAGAGAGATTTTTGTTCAGACTGTAGAAATTCGTTTTTCTTTGCCATCCTAGGTGCTGAGTGCTTCCTTGGTTTTTATCTTTGCTTTTTTGTTTTTGTTTTGTTTCTTTCCTTTCTGATTCAAGTCCCAGGTCAAAATTCTTCTTCAGTTCTAAGCGGGATGCTTCCTGGATTTCCATGAAACGTTAAGGACGGCTTAAGGCCTGCAGCGCGCAAGACATTACAGGACACTCTGAATACTAACCACCTAAGTGTCCCAGCCCAGGGCTCATAGGCCCCTCTTCCGTTTATCAAACTCCTGAGACTCCCTACTGAGTCTGGGGCAGTCAGGGTGGGGCAAAGGCTAAAGGCACTTTCCAAGTATTAATAAAGAGCTGCCCTTCTTCTGGCATCCATTCCCTAAGATTCTAATGAGGCTCCTAGGAAAAGGGGTTTTAAAACATAAGCACCTGCACAAATTCAAAGGACTTACTTTACCCTCCTGTGTTTTCTAACGTGGCCACATTTCTCTTCTATCACCAAAATCACAACATACCTGGGCCAAGCAATACACCAATCGCCTCTCTTCTGTGCATGCTCCTTTTCTGCCCTTCTTCTGTCCCCAGCCCACATTATATAATTTACTGATGGACCAATCATAACAGTATCAAATATTTAGTGCCTTCTCGCTACGTGTGAAATATTTTACATATATTGTCTCGGTTAGGTGATACAATAACCCCACAAAATAGGTTCCATTGACCTTCCTCTTCCAACTGAGGACAACTCAGGCTTGTAAAAGGTAAGCCGGTCACACAGCACCCATGTATTCGCTCACCCATTCATTCACTGATTCATTCATACATATTTATTTAGCATGTAGGCAGGCACTGGGCACTGTGCCGTCTACACACTGCTGAATAAAATAAGCACTGTCTCTGCCTTTGTGCTGTGTATGATCTTAACGAGTAAAACGTCCTTGTTTGAGCCACCCTAGCTCACTACCCAAAAGATTTTTATAGAATCTACAAGTTCAACATTGAAAGCACACTTACAAAACACAAGAGGGTGCAGTGGACTCAAAGGGCCTTTTCTGTTGTGTAGGTGTTGATGTCACGTCACGTACAAGACCGCAGCCCAGCCTCCGTACACGGCCATCACGCCCCAGCGACCATACCGGACTCTGTGTGAGTCCGTGTGTTTGCATGTGGGCCTGTGTGTGCAGCTCTGTGGCGCAGGGGCCGGGGGAAGGGAGGAGAGGAAGAATAATTTGGTGGTGGAAGTTGAGAGTAAGTCATCCCTGGTCATAAGCCATTTAAGGAGTAAGATTCCCAGGTTTTAAATTGACTTGGTATAACTCAGCAGTGAGCACCGGCTTACTAAAAAAATTCCACTGTGGGGGTTGCCCCGGTGGCGCAGCGGTTGAGAGTCCGCCTGCCGATGCAGGGGACGCGGGTTCGTG
>NC_041224.1:9991568-9992193 GCF_002837175.3 Physeter macrocephalus | reverse complement strand
GTGCTCCGCAACGGGAGAGGCCACAACAGTGAGAGGCCCGCGTACCGCAAAAAAAAAAAAAAAAATCCCACTGTGAACTGAACAAAATAAGTAAAAGAACAGTGACCTGGGAGGAGAGGGGAGAGGAACCTTCTACTCTTGATGCTCAAGCCGCACTCACCGTGCTTGGGTCTGGTGTAGAAACTCTGCTTCCAAAGGCACCCTGAGAAACCAGGGCCTGTCTGGAACTAAATACTGTCCAGGTGGGAGAAGAAGAGATTCGGAGGAATTCAACAGCGGTCTTCAAATGCCGTACGGACTTGGGAGGAATTAGATTTGTGTAACTTCAAGACACCGAACCAGGACCAAAGCATAGAACGATTCAGCCCGTAGTTACCCAACACCCACTGAGTCACGGCCATAGTTCAAGGTCGTGAGGACTACAACTTATAAATTCTTAAACGCAAATATGGGGAAAGGGCTTCCCTGGTGGCGCAGTGGTCGAGAGTCCGCCTGCCGATGCAGGGGACGCGGGTTCGCGCCCCGGTCCGGGAGGATCCCACGTGCCGCGGAGCGGCTGGGCCCGTGAGCCGTGGCCGCTGGGCCTGCGCGTCCGGAGCCTGTGCTCCGCAACGGGAGAGGCCAC
>NC_041224.1:9962854-9991380 GCF_002837175.3 Physeter macrocephalus | reverse complement strand
CGTCCGGAGCCTGCGCTCCGCAACGGGAGAGGCCACAGCAGTGAGAGGCCCGCGTACCGCAAAAAAAAAAAAAAAAGTGAGGAAAGCATGGATGGACCCTGCCCTCTGGGAGTTTACTTACGTCAGGAGAGACAGACACCAAACGTGACTGGTACTTCAATGTAATTTCAACATGATACAGATAGACATCAGAAGAGGCTGTGCTAAGCGCACAGAGGAAGGGCACTTGAACTAGCCCGGGGGCAAGGCGAAGGTTCCAAGAAGGTGTGAGTACATGCCCAGCACACAGGGGTCACAGGATAAATATGTGTTCAGTGAACGAAGAAACCCACGTCTGGGGCAAGTCACTGGACAGTGAGGGAAGGAGACCAGAGGGGGGAAGGCCAACTGCTGTTCGAGTTCACCTAGTTAAAGACTGAAAGGGCCCACAGTAAGCAAGTGATCTGAGGGTGCAAAGGGTGGGCTGGGGGAGATGTGAGACCTACTCAGATCTACTGAGTAGGTGAAAGAACAAAGCGAAGAGATCAAAGTAGGGCTGCCGGGAGACGGAACCATGACCCCGTCACACGATGCTCTTTTCGGTCTCCCCGTAACCCTCGACATTCCCCGGTGGAATTCACTCATTTCACCACTGTTCATCAAGAGCATCCTGTGTTTCAGGCACCGTGCTAGACCCTGGGAACAGCCCAGGGAATAAAAGAGACTCTGTCCCTGCTGTCATCTGGAACTTGGAGCAGCACAGAAGTAGAAACTGGAAGAAGCCTTCCGGGCAAAGCAATAAGGGTGATGATCAGTTGCTTACCTCTGTTCAACAGGGGGATCTTTTTTGTATTAAGTGTCACTGAATTGCAAGGAAAGTCTGTCCTCAGAAGGTTGTCTAAGCAAAGGACAATGTAACGCCCCCTCTGGAGAGCAAGGAAAAGATCGCATTCCTAAGCTTCTAAATTCCTGAAAAAGAATGGAGAGCTATTTAATCAATGCAGACAATATTTTTCAATTTTCAGTTTTCCTATGACAGGTAACTGCAGAAGAGAGGGAGCCAGGTTAACGAGAAAGAGGAAACTAAAGCCACAAAAAACCAAGGGAAAAAGAGAAAGACACGGACAGAGCGTGTCTTCACACACACACGTGAAATCCGGGGAAAGGAGAGGAGAGGAAGACAGAAAGCGGGAGACAGTCACGTGCCAGCACAAGAAGGGAAAGAAAAGAGACAGACACACACACACACACACACACACACGTGAAATCCGGGGAAAGGAGAGGAGAGGAAGACAGAAAGCGGGAGACAGTCACGTGCCAGCAACCGGAACATCAAGACCCATATGTGAACACTCACGTGATCACGCAGATACCTGGGTTCGCACAGACAGCACACTCGACAGAAAAGGGGTCAGAATGAGCCACAGGACAGAGGCCCAGACAGGAGCATAAAAAGCAAAACGTGAGTCTGTGGCTCAAGAATATTCATGCGTAAATGATAGTAAATATGTGCCCACTACGTCCCAGACATTCTTTTTGCGGGGGGGGGGGGCTTCTATTTCTTAAATTTTTATTGGAGTAAATTGAGTTGAAAGTAAAGTAAACTGAGTAAAAAGAGTTGATTTACAATGTTGTGTTAGTTTCAGGTGTACAGCAAAGTGAATCAGTTACACATATACCTGTATCCCCTCTTTCTTAGATCTCTTCCCATATAGGCCATTACAGACTACTGAGTAGACTTCCCTGTGCTATACTGTAGGTCCTTGTTGCTTATCTATTTTATGTATAGTAGCGTGTATATGTCAATCTCAATCTCCCGATCTATCCCTTCCCCCATCCCCCCCGGTAACCATAAAATTGTTTTCTACATCTGTGACTCTATTTCTGTCCCAGACATTCTTTGAAGCACTTTACATAGTAACTTATAAAATCTTCATCAAGGTGCCATGAGGCGAACACTATTATCATCACTACTTTTTATTCTTATTTTTCAGATGTGGAAGCTGAGACACAGAGAGGCTAAACTACTTGCCTGAGGTCACACAGCTGGTAACTGGTGACTGAGATTTGAACCTAAGTCTTAATGTCTGTGTGCCTTATTCTCTCTCTAAATGTCACCTTATTATACACAAATAAACCATAACAGAAACAGAGACACACAGAGGGAATAAAGCCACCGACACAGCCCACACAGCCACTGTCACAAGACATGTAGATAAATTCCATGACCTTCATGGGAATATACATCTCAAGATGTTTTGAAAACTGTGATTAAATATTTTTAAACTGTGCTGCATTTCCACAACTATGCAAAAAAGAGTGAAACAGCATCCAAATCCCTTCCTCGGGGGCAAACCCAGCTGGATACAGGTTAACGCACTGAGGGTTGGGAACTGGGGTCCATGGAGTCAAGGCCAAGGTCAAAATTTCTGCCCAGGCAACAGACTGCTTAGGGCTGGGAACCAAAACAGAACTGCTAAGACAATGGCAGGGTCTGACACTAAAGAGGACAGATATGAACAGCCACCACCAAGAGGGTAGAGTCAGGAATCGAGTTTAGTGACATGGAACAGTGTTTAGGGTAAACTGAAGATTTCATGCATTCGCATGTATGTTTATTCAGCAAATCAAGCTCTTAGTACTGTTCTCAGTACCAGGGATATAACAGAAAAAAGAGTAAATGCCCACGAAGAGCTTGTAATCTAGTGGGAGAGAGATGACAGCAAACACTCACAGCATTGTAACATCAGTCCTGCACTGCGATGAGGGCAGCAGAGGGTCAGGAGCTGGGAGAGGCCAAGCGAGGCCAGGCCTGCCGCGGACCACCGAGGCCAGGCTCCTTCTGTGCTAGGGATGGGAGTCGCCGTCCTGCACAGATGGAGGGACGGGTAGGAGGCCGGTTCTGATCGTGATCATTTCACGAGCCTGACTCACGTGGCCAAACGGGCCGCGAGTGCTTCCAGCAGCCACCACAGCTGCTCGCCTCTCAGGCGCTCTTCTTCCAGGTCAGCCCCCATGGCTCACTGAGGAATTCACCATCTTCTGCTTTTTTGGCTACAGCCCCAAGCTCAGCTTCTGTTTCTGCCTGGCCTCCGGGACCTGGGCACTTATTTTCTTGCTTTTGGCCTCTGGTTTCCCTCCACATCCTGACTCTTCATCGCTGCCCTCAGGCTTTGCCCGATAGATAAGGCATCCTACTCTGAACTTGCCAGGGTAGGATTAGGGTTAGGGTTACGGTTAGGGTTTTGTCCCCCTTGAGGGGCTAAGTAATCTGGGGAAAGAACAGGATGCAGAACTCTGTGCACTGCCTAGAATTAGGCTGGTTAATTTTCAGGCAACTCAAAGTCATTCCTTGTTGGACCTCTGAAGCGTGCTGCCAACCACGATTGGACCAGCCGTCTTGAAAGGGAGGGACAAGCCACAGACAGTTCCTATACAGGTGAGCCCTCTTCTACTGCAGACAATGCACAGGAAGACTGCAACCTACTATTTTTAGTAAAGTATTCATTGTAAGCTAGGAAAATGATATTAAACTGGCAATAATAATAGTGATCAAGTATTGAGACTGTAACATATAACGGACTCTGTACTGAACATTCTATGTACGGAAAATTCATAAAACTCATGAAAGAAGGCATGACTCATCTTTATCAAACTGATAAAGAGACTGGCTGGGAGAAGTGACTTAACCTAATAAGAATGATAATGATGCTATAAATAACCAACTGCCCAGGTGCCTCTTGTCCAAGGTAAAATGGTCCCTAGTGGGAACCCAGCATCCATAGGCAGATCAAATATAACATAAAATCAATGACTGTGGAAAACAGACAAAAGGTCAATAAAATAAGACACATGAAGCCAATGTGAAGCTGAGCCTATGCTCTGAGCCCAGAAACCTGAGTATACTTTCCAACTCCTGGTTCCTATACTGAGCCCTGACTCATTTTAGAACCATCTAGAAAGATTCTTGGTTCTTCCCGATGAAAATGTTTTCCCATCAATATTCTGCACTCTAGAGAATACATGGATCACAGGTAACCAGGGCTACAAATTAATCCCACACACAAAATTCCAATCCATACTCGTGATCAGTGTTATGAAGGAGAATCTCATCACAGGACAGCAGCAATGACTTCATCAGGGTGTTCCGGGAAGGCTTTCCTGAACAAGAGATGATGGATGTAGGATCTGAAAGGTGAGTGCACAGGAACAGGCGCATGGGGGCAGAAGGGACAGAGCTGTGCAGCCTCCAGGGCTGAAGCAAGTATCAGACATCTGCTGAGACAGAAGACCAACGCAATGGAGCAAAAGGAGCCAGGCGGAGTGTGGTGTGAGGTGAGGCCGGAAAAGTAGGTAGTGGCCAGGAAATACAGGGCCCTAAGGGAGTTTAAGTCTCAGTTTTGAATGCACACCCCCGGGGCCTTGCAAAACAACAACAACACCCAGCGGATTCCAAACGGGTTGGGCCAGGGGTAGGCTTGGTGGAAGTGAGTTGTGACCACCCGTCATCACCCAATTTCCCTTTAAAAAAAACCCATCCAAAGAAGACGTGGTACATGTATACAAATGGAATACTACTCGGCCATAAAAAAGAACGAAATCATGCCATTTGCGGCCACATGGGTGGACCAAGAGATTATCATACTAAGTGAAGTAAGTCAGAAAGAGAAAGACAAATACTATATGATATCACTCACGTGTGGAATCTAATTTTAAAAAAATGATACAAATGAACTTATTTACAAAACAGACTCACAGATTTCAAAAACAAACATATGGTTACCAAAGGGGAAAGGTGGTGGAGAGGGATAAATGAGGAGCTTGGGACTAACATACGCACACTACTATGTATAAAATAGATAACCAGCAAGGACCTACTGTAGAGCACAGCAAACTCTACTCAATATTCTGTAATAACCTACGTGGGTAAAGAATCTGAAAAAGAATGAATATATGTATAACTGAATCATTTTGCTGTACATCCAAAACTAACACGACATTGTAAATCAACCATACTCCAATAAAATTTTATGAAAAAGCCATCCAGCTCTTGCACAGAGAAGGGAGGAGAAGGGTACCAGCAGGATGGATGATGACCACCTTGAAGGTCACTGCAGAAATCCAAAGGAGAAACAGTGATGAAGCAAACAGATGAAGCAACCACAGTCAGTCATGGAGTGTCTCCTATGCACCAGCAAAGATCCCCATATTCTAGAGAGACATTTCTAAAATACAAACAGGACTCGAGGCTGGATTGATATGGGGATGAGGAGGATGGAGCTAAAAGAACAAATGGGGCAACACAGAAAACCAAGGGCGAGAAGCTTTCAAGGAGCGAGGAATGGTTCATCATTTCCAAATCCTGGTAAGAGGTGAGAGCTCAAACAAAACGGGAAGGGAAGATGCCCTTTGGATTTAGCATGTGGGGTCACTGCTGACATAGGTGAAATGTTGTCATTAAAGATGTGGGTGGAAGACAGAGTGAGTATAGACAACTCTTTCCAGGGTTCGGTTATGCAGTGGAGAAGGGTCCTTGGGTAAGAAGTGAAATGAAAACTCAAATCAAGATGGCACGTCAAAATACCGTGACTTTAGAATCAATTGGCTCACAATGAATATATGTTTCACACTAAAAACATAGATTGCTTTCGTTGTTGCTGTTTTTTCCTTTTTTATTTCTTGGCTGCATGCGGCACGTGGGATCTTAGTTTCCCGACCAGGGATCCAACCCACACCCCCTGCACTGGGAGCGCCGAGTCAACCACTGGACCGCCAGGGAAGCCCAAAAAATAGACTGCTTTTAAGAATACAATGATCTGGGCTTCCCTGGTGGCACAGTGGTTGAGAGTCCGCCTGCCGATGCGGGGGACACAGGTTTGTGCCCCGGTCTGGGAGGATCCCACGTGCCTCGGAGCGGCTGGGCCCGTGAGCCGTGGCCGCTGAGCCTGCGCGTCCGGAGCCTGTGCTCCGCAACGGGAGAGGCCACAACGGTGAGAGGCCCGCGTACCGCAAAACAAAACAAAACAAAACAAAAAAGAATACAATGATCTAAGAATTCCAGTGGTTCGCAGGGATTCAAAAGGCATGAAAACATTCTGTTTCAGCCCCAACAGATCAGAAGAATTAAGGGCTTCAAATACTACCTCTTTTAGCAATATGCCTATGAACGTAAATTAAAACAGAACCACCCGTGAGACTGAACTAGCCTCCCAGACCACTGGGAGAAATTCCAGCAGCCCAGAGTGGATCTGTGATTAGTTTGTGGGATTATCAGGTAGGCATCACACTGAAAGATAGGGTGGGAGAATTGACAGTCATCCCTGATTCAGGTTAATTCATATACTAGTCACACAGTCTTACTTTCAAATTCTTGGCTCTCTCACAAAATGAGGACGGCAGAATGGCCTAGGCATTTAGAATTAGAAAGTCAGACATTGGTGACTGTCCTTAACGAATCCAGTTAGATACAGAATGGGAGGCACGGCATTCAGAAAAGCCACCCACTCGTCATTCACATCCTAACGTGAGTTAGTATGTCCCATGGCAGGGGTGGTCTGGCACAGAGGAAGTGGAGCTTTGAGGAAGGATGAGGGAGGAAACATTTGGGAACATGGAAACTTGACATCCCATTGTGTCTCTGGACCCCGAGGCATCGCACTGAGAAGTAAGAGAAACGAGGAAGGAACTGGGATAATTTACAGAAGATCAAAAAGGCGGGGTGGAAGGGAGCCCAGGCACCTGACCCAGAGTTGGATGTTCAGTGCGTTTTGAAATATACAATAAATGGACAGTTTCACACACTTGACAATTTTAGCTTTACCTCAACCCACTCAAAGTTCTGCTTCATAACCTGGCAGCCACAGGAAAATCCAAGAGGGTATGTGATTCCTTGTTCAATACGGGATTCACACAAGTTTCAGGTTAAGGAAGAGAATGAATAAGGACCAAATTCCATCCGCATCTCAGATGACTGAGCTTTTCCCTTATATGTATACACTGATATTTTGACGTTTATGAAAGATCAGCTCATCCACTGGAGTAGAATATAAGTAAACCAAGGTAAATAAAATATGAAAGACTATGACTGTCAAAGCAAAGGACAGGAACTCCACTGAAATGTTAACTCAGAAGTGAAGGAGATAATGTTGAAACACTGGAGAAAGATCTCTACGTATACAGGGACATTGCACCAGTGTTTAAACAATGTAATGTACCCAGGAAGATACCCCAAGCAACGTAGCAAGGGGCAGAGGGCTTGAAAGGGCAGGGTGGTCTAGAAGAAGACTTCTCCGACCTAGAGCGTAAAGCAATAAGTTTAATACCGAGTACAACTTGGGAGATACGTTTTTGAAATCAAATTTAGAAGATCGGTGAATCCCATGTGGTTTGATGCATTTTTATGGCGAAGTTTATATTCTGAAGACTAAGACAGGAACTAGTCCCTAAATGTACAGAGCCAGTTTCTATTATTAAATACAGCAGGTGTACTGACATGGTGTGGTTTTTGTTGCTTTTCCAAATGCACAGGCAGGCTGTACGGCATGACAAATAGAAAATGATATGACAGAATATTAACACTGAAAAATGGTCTTGAGGCAGAAGAAACGAGGGAAAGAAGCTTTTTCAATCTGACAACCGACCCAAAACACCTACCACAAAGTGCAAACATCTCCTTAAACTTTTTAAAAAATATGTGTTTTGCTTTGAGCTGTCATCAGAGTCACCCTGCATGAATCGTAAGCAGCAGACAATTTAAAGGGTATGAGGAGGAAGAGAACAGAGGTTCAGAAAAATGAACATGGTTTTGTATAATCAAAAGAAGCCCCTGAGAGAGATGACTTTTGCTTTTCTCCAAGAAAGCTATGCTGCAAGACAAAATGTCTGGGACTTAATAATGTTAAGTGTTGACTGAATGAAAAAAAAAAAAAAAAGGGGGAGTAAGCTCACCACATGCAATCTAAAATCAAACCATAGCTGTTGCTTTTGGAGACATATTTTATTTTATTTTATTTTTTTATTTTTATTTTTTTGCGGTACGCGGGCCTCTCACTGTCGTGGCCTCTCCCGCCGCGGAGCACAGGCTCCGGACGCGCAGGCGCAGCGGCCATGGCTCACGGGCCTAGCCGCTCCGCGGCACGTGGGATCCTCCCGCACCGGGGCACGGACCCGCGTCCCCTGCATCGGCAGGCGGACTCTCAACCACTGCGCCACCAGGGAAGCCCTTGGAGACATAATTTAGAAAATAGTTGAAAACTCTGTTGGTCAAACTAAGTTTGGTTGCTCAGTTTTACGACTTCTTGAAAAATATTGATTAACTTATCCATCTATTTATTTGCAGAATTTATATCCTTTCACATAGCTAAATCATCAAACATGTAAGTGTCACATAGTAAAAAAATTAACGTATGTGATATGCAGTCTGTAAGTTTCTTTTGTTTAACACTGTATTTTGTCCAAGGAGCTCAAATAAAAATGAAAGCAACACATTGGCTGTTATTTTAGAAATATCAAGGAATCTACTAAGACAGCAATGGAATCTTTTCTTTTATATCCAACACAAAGAAAGACAAAGTTACTTTCAAGAAACTTAAATCGGGGGCTTCCCTGGTGGCGCAGTGGTTGAGCGTCCACCTGCCCCTGGGACGCGGGTTCGTGCCCCGGTCCGGGAAGATCCCACATGCCGCGGAGCGGCTGGGCCCGTGAGCCGTGGCCGCTGAGCCTGCGCGTCCGGAGCCTGTGCTCCGCAACGGGAGAGGCCACAACAGTGAGAGGGAGAGGCCACGACAGTGAGAGGCCCGCGTACCGTTAAAAAAAAAAAAAAAGGAAATTTTAATCGACCCAAATCTGAGGGGATAATTTGAGATTTATGAAAATTGCTGCCATGTAATAGTTATCTGTGACAAAATAATCAGGTACAAAATACCTGTTTTACAAGTAATTTGAAACGCATCTCATTTGCATGAGCCTTAAAATAAACATGTGCCGTTATATAATAGCACCATTTTCTGCCACTATGTTTTCAGTAAATACTGATAATGTTCAGTCATTTTTGTATTCAAACTCACGTCTGTGAAACATAGGGATGTCTCAAGAAATCAAATGGTATTAGAGGTTCCAAAAGAAACCCCAAACAAAATAATCGTGTGACTATTTCTGGAAAAAAAAAAAAGTGAAAGTAAAATAAAAATTAAGCTCTGTTGCTTGTATACCTGTTAGCTTTCTATAAGTGATTACACAAATGAACACAGTTCTCTTAAGTTAGAAAACAATTCATGAAAGCTAATGCAGTAAAACCATGCAAGTTACCGAGGGAACCTAAGACTGATTATTGAGGCTCAAAGATCTTCTGCTGGGATAAAACCTGCTTACCAAAAGTTTCCAGAGCTTCACAAAAGAGTTTTCAAGGGCGAAGTAGAGGAAGATGAGGAAGAGGAGTCAGGAGCATTTCATAACACGTTTAATTTAAATTTAAGTATTTTGATGTTATTGTAATAGGGAAGAGCACATCCGATTCCATACTGGATCTGTTTCTTTTACTTCCACCTTTGTATTCTACTGCTCTGCTGCTTTTGCTAGAGCATCACTAAAGGGGTGTAAAAGTATGGCCCATCTCTAGGAACCCTGCCTCGCAGGCCTGCGGCTTAAGCTAAAATACCTTTGTTTCGCTCACAGGAAACATCCTGACCAGGCCCATGTGAGTGGCTGCAGGAAAAAAGGAATTAACGCATCCCCTCCCGAGTCTGGCAGCAACCAGAAAATATGTGCAGCGATAACAGGAACTAGCGTCCAAACCCGGGCAAGATGGTTCTTTGGGACACTAGTCCAGCATCCTCTCAGTCTGCTGGCTTTCCAAATAAAGGCGATTGTCTTCGCTCCAACAACTCATCTCTCAATTTATTGGCCTGTTGCATGGCGCGAAGTACAAGCTTGGACTCGGTAACGTTATTCCCAAATATCCAAGTGTCCTGCTCAAGCAAATGATTACCTACCCCTCTCTAAACGTGACAGGCAGACAGTGTGGAAACCAGTACAGACCTTCCTCCACTTACAAGGAGATTACACCAGTAAACCCAACAGAAGTGTAAAATATCCGAAGTCGAAAATGCATTTAATACACCTCAACTACCGAACATCACAGCTTAGCCTTGCCTACCTTACACGTGCTCACAACACTTAGATCAGCCTACAGCTGGGCAAAATCATCTATCACAAAGCCTCTTTTATAATAAAGTGTTGAATAGCTCCTGTAATTTATTGAATACTGTACTGAAGATGAAAAGCAGAATGGTTGTCTGTCAGTGCGTGGGTTATTCGCACTCGCGACCACCAGGCCGCCTGGGAGCTGCCCAGCATCACGAAATAATATCAGGTATGTATCGCTATCCTGGTGCGTGCCTGATAGCATGCGGATGCCATGCCAGGCCTGTTCAGCTCCTCGTGTCCTTCCAATGACCTCACCTAGGACTGTACTGGGGGTAAATCTCTTCTTTGTTGTCAAGGGCTTTGTAGTTCATAGATGTTGTTTAATCATCATTAGGTCCAGGTGGTTTCTGTCCTGTGTTAGTCTCCAAACAGTGATAAAGACCTTCACGGACATATTCCTGGCACCCAGGAGACTAGCTCCCCATCATAAATCTTGACTTCGGAATGCACTTGCTGTCTGCAAACAAATACCCTCATACCCTAGGTTAACTATAAAATTGTCCCAACTGCCCCTCGGAGATGCAGAGTACAGCTGCATATGCTCTGGATCAACGTCTGCCTGATCCTACCCTGTATGTAAGTTACCACATAATAAACGGATCCACCGATAACGTGGAGGTGCCTGCCTCATTCTTCAATCTCAAGATACCTTCTCAGTTCGGTGGACACTTTTGTTCCCTCTGTCCTCAGACACTACAGAAAAGATCAAAATTCACAATGTGAAGTACGGTCTCTAATGAGTGCATATTGTTTCTTCACCATTATAAAATAAAAAAATTGTTAAGTCGAACTATCGTAAATGGGGGACCATCTATAATTTCTTAAACTGAAATCCAGGTTAGATTTTCCACAAATTAGTACAAGTGTACCAACTTGTGCTTGGGGAAAATAATTGTAATAGGAAAATTAATTAATGATTTTAAAAGCAGAAGGCAGACAGCTTGACATTCTTAACTTTGTACAGTTACACCTAAATGAAATTATACGCCAAGGGAGAAAAGAGGTGGTAGGACATTTTCAGCTCTTACTCAAATCCCTCTTTAGGATCTCACAGAAATAACAATTCACAACTGAAGTCTACAATTAATTTAATTAATTAATTTAGAATTACAAGTACGGATAAATCTGAGCTATAGCCACACCTCAACTTAACGATAATCATGCTTAACAGGGAAGGTGAAACAAACAATCAAACCCCAAAGCAATCAGAGCCTCAGGTCTGGAAGAGTTCTTAGAAATATTTTAGTCCCCTCTGAGGCTCCCAGGCTCCTTGAGAGTCTGATGAAAGTTAGGGATCTTTTTCCCAGAAACATGTGCAAAGTGTCACATACAATTTCAAGGGCATCATGGAACCACCAATATAGATCTCAGATGTTTCCAAGTAAAGGTTGAGGGAAGGTAGGGACTCAAACCCCAGGTACAAGTTCTCAGACTCACAATTAAATTACTGAACGACTAAAAGGTTAAGAATCTATGAAAAGAGGACAAACATTGTTAAATGGAAAAAAAATTAAGACTGCTGAGAAGATAGGCTTTTCCAGGGCCATATTTCTTACATAACCTACCTTTTAAACTTTCTTCTCTGGGAGAGCCCATTTCCTCTCAACACTTAACATGTTTATCCCAGAGCAAGGAAACACCTTCTGCATCTGGCTGTCCCAACGTCATCTCAAACACAGCCTGCCCCAAATAGGCTTATCTTCTCAAAAGCAATTTCCCCTTGAAATCTTTCTACTTGTCCCTAGCACCACTATTACCCCAATCGACCAGACCCACATTTTCTCATGGGTCTTTGACTCTATTTTTCTTTCTCCTTCAATTAGAAAACTAGGAATCAATAAGCAACCAAGTCCTGCCCCCTTTTTCAGTCATGTTTACTACAGCTGTTTATTGGGTACCATCTACGTGATGGTCACAGGAGATACAAAGATTTAAAAAAATAAACCATGTCCTCAAGGAGCTCACAGCCCAGTGTCCTTTCCTTGTTACTTCTATAGCTACCAGTGATGTTTTAGATCTTCATCATACTGCAGTCATCTTTCTACCACCAGCCCCTGACTGCTCTGGTCTCCTTCAGTCTATTCACTCCCTCCTAAGGCTCTGCTGACTGAATGCATTCCCTAAAATAATAGATTCATCATGTAATTCCCTCGCTGGCAATATCCCTACTGGGTTCCTGGCATCTACAGAAAGCCTGTGGAAGGATTTTACTCTGATAATCAAGCGTCCTGTGCGTCATCAGGCCGACCCCATCTACCTATAAGTATCCCCTGCATCCCAAGCACCCTCTAGTACAAGTTCACTGCAACAGTGAAGCTGGTCTTGAAACTTACTCATGTTTATTCCTGGTCCCATCACTCCTGGTCTCTCCCTCTCTTTCCACTTGTCCTCAGAGCTACAGCTCAAGCCCTGCCTCTTTCCACAAAACGTTTCAAGAAATTACATCCCACAGTGACCGAGCATTGATATACTATGGTATCTGTATACGTCACTCATTTTTACATTAAATCATAAATATTCACACTTTTATTTCTTGTCTCTCCAAACTGTTTCAATTTCTTTGAAATCAGTAAGAAACCCTACATTCCCTTGTTGGTTTTCATGCATCCATTTATTTAATACATATTTACTGAGGTTCTACTTTGTGCCTGAGGTTTGTGTTTGTGGTTCTACTTTGTGTTTGTGGCTCTACTTTAAGCCTGTGTAACAGGTTTAAGCCTACTGTGCTTTGACAGAGTAATCCCGAAACAAATATTTATTGATAAATAAAATGTATGCCCTATGCTAGCAAGTAGCATATTTATCTAAGGAAAGCTTTTAAAAGCTCTCTGATTTTGAGATCCTGTGACCACAAAGTCCCATAATCTTCAAAGAGCCCCTAGGTGTCAACTTTTGGGAGTTTCAACAATCAGGCTACAGCTGGATTTAGAATATATTCACTTGCTCATATTTTTCAGAATTTAATGTAACTTTTGTTATTCCTGCTAAAAGAATATTACCACCTTTCACTTTTCTTCAATTTGGTATAAACTGCTATAAATAAATAAATAAAATAAAATAGAATACTATTTAGTTACTTGACATCTATAATAATAGGGGACATTTCTATAATGCCAGCTTTATAAATAAGCCAGAAACTCCCCAGATTTGGCCAGCTATATCAGTAAAAAACTGAGGAAAGTGAATGGTTTATTATGATTTAATTGCACGGATTTCTGATGAGGGTTTATATAATTTAGTTCACAAATATGCCCATAAAAAGAATGTACCAATATAATACATATTCAAGTAAATAAATAAATGTCACCATGACTGTTCTCTTGAAAGACAACAAACAATAAGTGTTATGGTCCCAGATGTTTACTTAAATTGGCCCTGAAGGGATAGATGATTACCATGGGGTAACCATCACAGTTATGGATGCACTTTTTATACTGAGATGGTTCTAAGGGAAAAATGGCCAGTCAATTTGCATACCAGCCATCTGTACAGCATCTATCCATTATCATTTGCACCAGTGACTTTCATACGGCTTTGGATTCAAAGAGACTCTTGATTTTTAGTGCGTGCACGTACACACACACACACACACACAGACACACACACACACACGAGGGAAAAGAAGGAAAAACACCTTTAAAAAGAATTCTTTTTTTTTTTTTGCGGTACGCGGGCCTCTTACCGTTGTGGCCTCTCTCGTTGCGGAGCACAGGCTCCGGACGCGCAGGCTCAGCGGCCACGGCTCACGGGCCCAGCTGCTCCGCGGCATGTGGGATCTTCCCGTACCGGGGCGCGAACCCGCGTCCCAGAGGCAGGTGGACGCTCAACCACTGCGCCACCAGGGAAGCCCAAGAATTCTCTTTTTAACTGAGCTAGACGTTGGGCGTAAAAACTTGCAGAGATCATTCAAGGCTCAGAAGGAGGTTACCTTCTTCCAGAGAGGATTATTTTTTTAAATTTAGACATGTAGAAAGAACATTTAATACGAGGGATTGGCTCCCATGATTACGGAGGCTGAGAAGTCCCACGATAGACAGTCTGCAAGCTGGAGGCTCAGGAAACCAGTGGTGTAGTTCTAGGCCAAATCCGAAGCCTGGGAACCAAGGGAGCCAATGGTGTAAGTCCCAGTAGGAGTCCAAAGGCTGATGGCCAAGGAGAAGATGAACGTCCCAGCTCAAGCAGAGGAAGCACGTTTGCCCTTCCTCTACCTTTTTGTTCTATTCGGGACCCTCAATGGATTAAAGGATGCCCCAGGATTATTTTGTTTTTATCAGGCATCTAGGCTAAGGGCAGACCTAAATCCAAGGGAGGATGGAAATGACTTCAATTGGGCTTTAGTCTTTTAGAGAACCGGTCTCTTCTAGGGTATGCTGGAAGCCCTGCTCTATGTCTCGACCTCTCCTCCATGCTTCTGCTTTTGCATCCAGCAAGTTCCTAGTGAGGAAAGCAGCTCCAAAGGCGTCTCTTCTCTTTCAGCTTCTCTCTTCTTCTGGATCTTAGTCCTGGAAATTCCCCCTGCCTTGGTAGCTCTCCATTGCCCTCAAAAGAAGTGTTTCGGCGCTTCCCTGGTGGCGCGGTGGTTGAGAGTCCGCCTGCTGGTGCAGGGGACACGGGTTCGTGCCCTGGTCCGGGAAGATCCCACGTGCCGCGGAGCGGCTGGGCCCGTGAGCCGTGGCCGCTGAGCCTGCGCGTCCGGAGCCTGTGCTCCGCAACGGGAGAGGCCGCAGCAGTGAGAGGCCCACGTACCACAAAAAGAAAAAAAGAAAAAAAAAAAAAAAAGAAGTGTTTCATATACTTCGTTTTGTTTGTATTATTCTCAGGAGGTTTGCCCTAAATCAACTTTACCGCCAGAGTGGAAGCTCCTTTATCCCGACTTGGTCGGCGTCACCACTCATTTAGTCCTTCCAGCTAATAATGATCTGGGATTAATCCTCAATAGTTCAACACCTCCAGAGCGCTCTTTCTTTTTTTGCCTACTCTGCACTTGTAGAAAGGTCTCTCAAAACCAGACTCTCCTGCTCATTGACCCTGTGATCGCTTAGGTTACAATTGCCCTTGCAACTTCCTATCAGGTCTTCCTGTCACGAGAATCTCTCAAATCTCGTCTTCCGTAGGACTGTGTCTAAGTCCGTCTGAGCTTCTATCACAGAAGGCTATCAACCAGGTGGCTTACAGACAACAATTTATTTTCACAGTTCTGGAGGCTGAGAGTCTAAGACCAAGGTGCTGGCAGATTCGGAGTCTGGTGAGAATCTACTTCTGGGTTCTTAGACAGCTGTCTTCTTGCTGTGTCCTCACATGATGGAAGAGGCGAGACAGCAGTACGTGGTCTCTTTTATAAGGTCACGAATCCCATTCATGAGGGCTCCACCCTCATAACCCAATCACCTCCTACCTCCCAAAGGCCCCACCTTCCAATACCATCCTGGTGATTAGATTTTTAACTTATGACTTTTGAGGGGACAAGTTCAGTCTATTGTGGACGATCTAGCATAAAATGTCCTGGAGATGAAATAGTTACACAGGAATTCCACAGTCTAAACTGTCAGTTAGGAAAGACAATGGAATCCTACAGGAGGTCATGACAACCATGTGTCTACCCAGTGGAGGAAAGATGTTCATTTTCAGTTTTAACCCAATCAGGAAGTTTCTCTCTTACTCAGTGGGAGTTGCCCACAACCCATCTCCAGTGGCACCAGAATCAAAGACAGCTGGTCCAATGACTCCAGCATGTACTGACTGAAGGACCCCGCATGCGGAAGAGCTGGCTTCCCACAGCAAACAGAACTGAGCAGTATCAGAGAATCTCAGGGGAAGGCCAAGTCTCTTTAATAAGGTTTTTAGAGGGGTCGATGCTTAACGTAAATTTTGAAAACAGGAACCAGTAAAGATAAAAACATATTACCGAACTGTAATAACCTGGCACAAGACAAAACCTGTGTTGATGCAAAGCAAAGAATCAGAATGTGGCAAAGGAAAGCAGAGCAAGGTGGCCCAGGCAGGCACAGAGATACCTGGCCTGGCTGCACCCTATGAGCAGATAACGGGAGGAAGCAGTGCCAGAGAACTAGCCAGGCGTCCCCCGCAGGCTACGGTTTTGACACAATTTATTTCGTCTGGGTGGGGCTCCGAGGTATTCAAGCACAAGACAGCTCTGTAATCGTCCACTGATAACCCGGTCTTGTCCGGTTGACGGCGCCTCCCTGGGTTATTAGCTGGAGCATCTCATGCTCCTGAATGGTGCTGAGATTAAAAAGCTAATGAGAAAAACGGGAAGGGAATATGCAGAAAGGAACATAGTTTTTGTTCTAGAGTGTTGGGACCAGAGGTGACTTTTTTTTCTTTCTGTGTTTTCCAAAATTCCTTTACACTGCTACATGATATTTACAAATAAATGTCAAATACAAATGGTACAAAGAAGCAGCAACATCCTCTACAATATGATAAAAAGTACAACAAAAACTTTCTTTTTGAAGTTGGGATTTCTGTAATTAATTGCAGCAGCATAATTACAAATTTCTATCTAAGAGCTGGGGATACAGGGCCTTGTGTCTCACGAGAGGATCTCAGAACGAAAAGTGCCTGATGGTCGCTTGGACCCTTCTACGTTCTTTTTAACAACGCATTGCTTATTTTAGTGACAAAGAAATGTACAAAACATTTTTTATCTCATATTATTATTATTTATTTATTTTTTTTGGCATTACGTGGGCCTCTCCCTGCTGTGGCCTCTCCCGTTGCGGAGCACAGGCTCCGGACGCGCAGGCTCAGCGGCCACGGCTCACGGGCCCAGCCGCTCCGCGGCATGTGGGATCTTCCCGGACCGGGGCACGAACCTGTGTCCCCTGCATCGGCAGGCGGACCCTCAACCACTGCGCCACCAGGGAAGCCCTTTATCTCATATTATTTATGAAGAAATTTTTTACCTAAACTTCTCATGTTCTTCTGCTTGTTGCTTCCATGGACAGCTCTGGATATTTGTGATGATCTGAAGATAGTCATCCTCTGAATACCTAAAAGTCAAATGTCAATGACATTAGAAAATAAAGATCTCACTTATTGCTAAATGAATATATAAGTCTTCGAAAGGACTCTTATAATCTACTCATTTTAGCCCTCTAAATCTTTTCTGAAATAAGGTGATGTAGAAATAAGTAAACATCACACCCATTTCAAAACTTCTAGGAGCATGCAATTCACAAATTATGATGTTGATTTAGGAATATGTAATTTTCACATTCGTAAGTCAAGTTTAGTATTACAAACCAACCACGACAGCACACTAATTCACATGCATATCTTATGGCTAGTTCACCTTAGCTTCTCATTAACAAATAAATATATTTTTTATAGACACTTACCATAAATATATAGTTTGCCATCTTTTTCAGACTCTAAGTTGATAGATTTACCTTGGGATATATGGATTAACATTTCCACAGAATAATCATCTTAAATTTTAATTCGGAACAGTACATCAAAAAAACAGATTGGGCCAAGGTTAAAAGAGATGTATATTGGCATAAAAATCTACAGGCGTAGTGGTACTGTTTGGCCGGATCCCAGTCCCTGGTAGATCTCCCTCTACCTGAAATTTCATCATTAAGTAATAACTCCCTTAAATCACAAAATAGCCTCTAGTCTTTAACGGTTATCAATTAAAATGCATATATCCTTTTGAGTGAAAAAACCCTTAAATTTCCTTTCAGTTAATAGCATAGTCGTTAGTTGCCAGCTATTTGAGATCAAGGCTTTGCAATAAAAAGACAGAGTATATGTTGATGAGTGTCTGGGGAAGGAGTAAAGAATCTTGTCAGAAAAGGACCTTCTCCACCGCCATGCAGTATAATGCAGATGCTCCAAAGTCTGTCTCTAAAAGGAAGTATTTATTATAGGTGGGGAAGGTAGTCAATCAACCAATCAACTCCTTTGCCCTTGAAATTTACCTACCTTTTGGGTATCTCGCCTGTCAATGCTGCCACCAAGATTAATCGAAAATATTTTCTCTTGGTTCCCATTGGACCAGCTAAGAAAAGCTGAAAATCTTGAAAGACTTTGCAAAATACTAAAGGAGAACAAAGCTAAGAGCTACCACGGGAGAGATTAAAAATAGTTTGACTTGCATACAGGTTTCCAACCTCAACCATTTTACCTGACTCTCATGGGCCCCAAGTCTTGTCACCAAGGGACCCAAGAGATTTATACTCTAGCCCCAAAGCTTTGTCTAGATGTGGCACTTCCCAGCTGGAGGGAGGATCACCTGCCTCCACACGGTGAGAGTTAATCTAAAGACCTTCCGCAAAACAGCATTAAGGTTAAAAAAAGATAAAAAAAAGAAGACATGCACATTCAGCAGCCTACTCAAGGCTCTCTCAATTTCTGGCTCTTCAAGAGAGAGACGTGACATTGTGACTATCCTCTCCTGCCTGGAGAAGTCTTATCTACCACCAAGGCGTGGTTTTTAGTCATTTGATCACACTGGAAACAGGACAACCATCAGAGCAATGTGTGTACCAGGGTCCATCATGCAAAGTAACAAAAGAATTGTCATCTCACATTTTTCACAGAACTATAACAAAAAATCCTAAAATTTATATGGAATCATAAAAGATCCAGAATTACCAAAGCAATCCTGAGGAAAAAAAACAAAGCAAGAGGTATAACCCTCCCAGACTTCAGACAATACTACAAAGCTCCAGTAATCAAAACAGCATGGTATTGGCACAAAACCAGACGTATGGCTCAATGGAACAGAACAGAGAGCCGAGAAATAAACCCACACACCTACAGTCAATTAATCTTCAACAAAGGAGGCAAGAATATACAATGGGAAAAAGACAGTCTCTTCAGCAAGGGGTGTTGGGAAAGTCGGACAGCCTCATGTAAATCAATGAAGTTAGAACACACCCTTTCGCCATACACAAAAGTAAACTTAAAATGGCTTAAAGACTTAAACATAGTACTTGACACCGTAAAACCCCTGGAAGAGAACATAGGGAACACATTCTCTGACATAAATCATACCAAGGTTTTCTTAGGTCAGTCTCCCAAAGCAAGAGAAATAAAAGCAAAAATAAACAAATGGGACCTAATCAAACTTACAAGTTTTTGCACAGCAAAGGAAACCATAAACAAAACGAACCTAAGACAACCTATGGAATGGTAAAAAATATTTGCAAATGATGCAACTGACAAGGGCTTAATTTCCAAAATATACAAACAGCTCATACAACTCAACAACAAAAAACCAAATAACCCAATCGAAAAATGGGCAGAACTAAATAGACATTTCTCCCAAGAACACATACAGATGGCCAAGAGGCGCATGAAAAGATACTCAACATCACTAATTATTAGAGAAATGCAAATCAAGATTACAATGAGGTATCCCCTCACACCAGTCAGAATGGCCATGATTAAAAAGTCTACAAATAACAAATGTTGGAGAGGGTGTGGAGAAAAGGCAACCCTCCTACACTGTTGGTGGGGATGTAAGTTGGTGCAGCCACTATGGAAAACAGTATGGAGGTTCCTTAAAAAACTAAAAATAGAGCTACCATATGATCCAGCAATGTCACTCCTGGGCATATATCCAGAAAAGACAAAAATGCTAATCTGAAAACACACATGCACCCCAATGTTCACTGCAGCACTATTCACAATAGCTAAGACATGGAAGCAACCTAAGTGTCCATCAACAGATGAATGGATAAAGAAGATGTGGTACATATAAACAATGGAATATTAGCCATAAAAAGGAACGAAATTGAGTTACATGTAATGAGGTGGATGGACCTAGAGTCTGTCATACAGAGTGAAGTAAGTCAGAAAGGGAAAAACAAATACTGTATGCTAATGCACATATATGGAATCTAAAAACAAAAAACAAAAACCAAACAGTACTGATGAACCTAGTGGCAGGGCAGGAATAAAGACGCAGATGTAGAGAATGGACTTGAGGGCACAGGGGGTAAGGGGAAGCTAGGATGAAGTGAGAGAGTAGCACTGACATATATACACTACCAAATGTAAAATAGATAGCTAGTGGGAAGCAGCCACACAGCACAGGGAGATCAGTTCAGTGCTTTGTGACCACCTAGAGGGGTGGGATAGGGAGGGTGGGAGGAAGACGCAAGAGGGAGGGGATATGGGGATATATGTATACACATAGCTGATTCACACTGTTGTACAGCAGAAACTAACACACCATTGTAAAGCAATTATACTCCAATAAAGATATATTTTTTTAAGTATCCCCTTCACAAATATCTGCAACATGCAGATACATCACCAGGATGGAAAGAATGAATAAACAAGGACTGAGGCTGCTATTTAAGATTCTCGCATTTTCCCTCACAACACTATTGCTGTATGATTTCTGAAGATGAAAGAAAGATGACCCACTTTTCAAGTTTATGGAAAGAAATCTTCACATATAAGAGGATATCCAGAGTTGAAAATAACAGTTTAGTGATCTTATACTATCAATTTTTAGAACTAGGATCCTATATATTGCATGGAATCAGAAAGAACCAATAAATTGAGTGTTTCTCCATCTCTTAAAGAGTAACATTATATAGTTAGAGTGAGTTACAAGAGTGAAGAAGCTAGCATGGATATTACACCTGGTAAGATTTTTAAACCATATATGAATGGCTATGAACCTTTTGCCTTTTAAATTCTTCTGACTCACATAAGCAGAGATGATCTCTTTCTCCCATGTCCTTTGCACCACCCTAAAGCCACTAAATATCTCTATAGCACTTACCTTTTGTTTTCATGTATTTACTCAATAAGTACTTACTGGGCATCTGTTATGTGCAAGATATTGCTCTAGAGACCAATAATAAAAATAGTGAACAAAATAATTTTTTTAAAAAAATCCACATTCTCATGAAATTTATATTGTAATAGGGGATTATGGACAGTAAACCCAATGTATGGGCTGAGCTGTGTTCCCCCAAACTCATATGTTGAAACCCTAATCCACAGTACCTCAGAATATGACTATATTTGGAAATAAGCCCTTTAAATAGGGGACTAAATTGAAATGAGACCATTAGGGTGGCCCGAGGCCAATCTACTGGTACTCTTATAAGAAAAGGAAGTTTTTATTTACAGAGAGATACCAGGAGGCTGGCCTACATACAGAAAAGACCATACATACAGAAAAGACCACGTATGTATGTATGCTTCATACATACAGCAAGAAGGCAAGGAGAGAGACTTGGTTTTGGTTTCAGAGAAACCAAACCTGCTGACACCTCGGTCTTAGACTTCTGGAAGTGTGAGTAAATAAATTTTTGTTGTTTAAGCCACCTAGTCTATGGTCATTTGTTATGGCAGCCCTAAGAAACTGTACATCAAATAATACATAAATTAAAATCATGTTGAAGTATAATGTACTGTGAAGAAAAATAAAGCAGGAAAAGAGGGAAAGAAAGTATGTGAAATAGGGCTGCAATCTAAGTGGGGTGGTCAGGGAAGACCTCCCTGGGAGGTAAGAGTTGGGCAGAGACTTGAAGAAAGGGATTAAGTAAGCGATACACATAAGGGGGTTGGGGAAGGAGAAGAACATTCTATGCAAAGGGAAGGACAAGTGTGAAGGCCAGAGGCAGAGGCAGGCACGGTATGTTTGAGCAGCAAGATGGTCAGGTTGGTTGGAACTCACCCACGAGTCACTCAGGAATCCACTCATGAAGGTGGCAGGAGATGAGGTCAGAGGGGTCACAGGAAATCTGATGGTAGAGGTCTTGCTATTCAAAGTGTGGACCTCAGACTGGCAGTATTAGCATCACATAGAAAGATGATTAGAAATGCAGATTCTCGGGCCCTGCCTCACACCTACAGAATCAGACTCTGTCTTAAAATAAAATCCTCAAAAGATGTGCAGACCTGTTAAAGTTTTTAACAGCTCCCCTGAGGTATAATTAGTATGCCATACAGCTCACCCATTTAAAGCAGAGAAGTCAGTGGGTTTTAGAGTATTCGCAGATATGTGCAACCATCACTACAGTCAATTTTGGAACATTTTTACCGCCTCAAAAAGACGTCTTGTACACTTTAGCTATCACCTCCTGCATATCCCATAAACGTTGGCCTATTGTGTCTTCATTTTCATCCACCTCGAAGTGTTTTCTGGTTTCCCTTTCTATTGCTTCTTGGACCCACTGCACAGTCATACTGGTCCCCGAGTTACAATCAGGGTACAGCGGTTGCTGTACAAGATAAAGCTACCTGTGTATATTTACATTACGGATGCTTAAGTAAAATAAGTAACAAAAACTGAGGAAAGTATATGGTATGTTGGAGGAAGATTGCTTTTAAGTAGCTTCGCATTTTAAAGTCAAATGCCTTTCTCATCCTGTATTTGTAACTTGTAATTCTGTTCTCATTAAGGGTGGAACCATACAGTAGTGAGAATAAGACAGTCAGAATTTCATCCAAGCCCTGGCTCTGCCTTTTCTAACTGTCTGATGTTCCGCAAGCCATTTAACCCTCCGACTTCATCTCTTTCACTTGTGGAATTAGAATAACAAAAGCTATTCTGAAGAAATACTGCAAAGACTGTAGATATACTTAAATTATCTTGCATACAGTAGGTCCACAAAAACGGTAGTTGTTATTACGACTATTGATAATTTTGGTAATCATAATAATTGTCATTACGATAAAAATATAATAACATAAAGATTGTGAATTGAGTAATCAATTAGTTACCCGTGGTTATGTGAAAAATTATGAAAAAAATTAGTGGCTTAGTTGTTTTACAACAATAAACTATTACTGCACAGTTTCTGTAGGTCAGGAATTCATGAGTAGCTTAGCAGGATAGTTCTGGCCCAGCAGCTCATTAGGATGTAAAGTCAAGATGCTGGTCGGGGCCAAAGTACCTACTTCCAAGGAGCTTCACTGACACGGCTGAAAAGGTGGTGCTGCTGTTGGTGGGAGATCTTAGTTCCTTGCCATGTGGACCTCCCAGTGTCCCTATGACATGGTAGCTGGCTTCCCCCAGAGCAAGCAATCCAAGAGCAGACAAGGCAGAACTATCAAATCCTTTTATGACCTGGCCTTTAAATCCCACATCGTTATTTCTGCAGTATGGTATTGGTTACACAGGGCAGCCCTATTCAGTGAGGCAGGGGAAAAGCAAGTAAATACGAGGAGGAAATGATCATTGGGTGCCATCTTGAAAGTCTGGCTACCACAAATGGTAAAGAAATGATACCTTTAACGTATTTGAAAGGGGTGAGCAAAAGTATCAATGACAGATTTGCTGTCTTTCTCCATCCCACTTCTAAAATTGGAAATAATGCCTAATGTGAATACATAATCAAGATTGCAGTATAACGAGAAAGTCAGTGTTTCAGTTTTCCTCTGAGGGAAAATTCGGTTTTGTTTCCACCCACAAACACTTATAATCAAATAACTCACAATGCCAATCCTCAGCATGGTAACAAATGATACTAAGCAACTCTTGCCACGTATTAACTAAGGAATTCAGACTGGAATTCCTCTAGTTACCTTCTAGCATCAACAATCACACACAAAATGTTTTATTTCCCACCTTTTCTTTAACTGGTTGCCTGACTCTGAACAAGGCATAATCCCACTTTTATCTTTAAACTGAGGAAATTAGATTTTTTAGAAAAACAAAACTTACATATAAAAAAGTATACAGATTAGAAGAATTTAAGAGACTATTCCTTCAAGTTCTTAAACTGTAGGATGGTTTATTTCTTACGTATTCTTCGAGGCACAGAATGATGGCTAAACCACCTTTTGATAGACTTGACACAACTGCAAAAAAAAAAAAAAAAAACTTTTCAGAGACTTCTATCATAGCCTCGATGTTAGCTCACCTGCCCCAACTTAAAAGTTTATACGAGCAAACACAGCCACTCCTTTGGTTACCAAGAGATACATCACAAGATATTAAGAACATACCAAGTTGGTATGAATGGCTGTTTTGTGTTAACTTCTTCTTTCTGACCTCAATACCAAGGAAAGGAAGTAGGGCTAGATTTTAAGGGCTAGTCCTTAAAAGTTGACCACAAAAGGCAAGTTAAAGGGTCAGAGATGAAAAGACAGACAAAACTGTGGGTACCTCTTTAAGAAGCAAAGAAAGCACCATAGATTTAAAGCTGGGTGAACAAGTCATATATCACTCTATGCCGAGAAAGTCTTGTATATGACCACAAACCGTTTTTCCTGACAGACAAGTGAAAACTTAGGAATACTTGCTTTGTTAACAGGCTGTCAAGTGATATGTTCAGAGTCAGGTTTTTTTGAAGCCTGATCTACCAGAATTTATACTTCTTGTTTTCAAGCTGCAATTCAGGTCACGCTGTGCTCTCTGAGATAATAAACAGGAAGAACGCTTGGGGCCAGCCTTCAATTCACTTTGCCTTTCACCCTGCAAAACAGAGCCTTCGAACAGACATCTTTAGGATGCCCCATTAAGATGATCCTTTCAGAAAATTCTCGTTCTCAGTAATTTTAAATGGTACGGCATGAAATATCTCATCAAACATACACACTCACCAAGGAGTGTATGGTTCAAGCCACACCTAGCCTATGCAAGCCTGTGTTCCAAACCTTAATTCTGAGAATCTGAATCTTACCAAGAAAAGCTATTTGAACACAAGCAACTTTTTCATGCCCTGGTGATTCACAGGAAGTTACAGGGCAGTGGCTTACACTCTGTGCCTAAGAAGAGCTCTAAGTATCTCCTTTCATTAGAAGTACTATTTAAACTATTCAAGTGTTCAGAAGATACAAGAGATTGCTGCTGTTTAAGAAAAATGCTTCCTTCCATCTTTAAGGAAGACCTGAAGGGCCTAGAGTCAACAGAATGATGGGAACGGCAGAGCTATTTAATACATACTGCGCAGAAATATCTGGTTGACGTCACTGACTGGCGCTCCATTTCCATAGCATAGCTGTTGCTGTAAGCAGCATCCCAGCCAGGCACTACTTCCCCCACGCCAAGCACGCACCAGCTCCACTCACATTCTATTGGCCAAGCCCAGTCACATGACCCAAAACATCTAGGTGGGCTGGTTCCATCCAGCCAGTGGAACGTGAACGGAAGTGATGTGTGTCCCCTCCAAGCTGGGTGTGCTTTCTCCATAGCACCCTCTCCTTCAGCGGCAACCCTGGGATCACCTGTTGAAGATGCCTGCATCATAGGACGGAAAGAGCCAGAATCCCTGAGTCAGTACTCAAGAGGACAGTTGCCTGACCAGGTAGGAATATCTATACTGAGTGCTGCATGAGAGAGAATACAAGACTGTGTTATGACACCGCGTTTGGGGAGATTTTGTTGGAGTAGCTCATCTACCCTGACCAGGTGGTGGAAACTGAAGAAATATAGATGTACATGTTCTTGGGATCCAGGATCATCTGGGAAAATGGAAGAGGAACACAGGAAGAAAAAGGCACAGGAACAGAGGCAGCAAAACCTAAGATGGAGAGGAATGAGTTCGTTCCCTGGATCAGCCCCTCTAAAGTACCTGCTCTTGAAAAACCAGCTCATTGGTCTGAAACAATGTGGACTAAGATGGACAACTTGGATATTCACACGGTCAACATTTACAAATAATATACACATAGCACAAAAGATTATAAATAATCTTTGCCATACTGAAAAATGCAAACTAGCAGTGATAAGATGGCTAGCTAGTATGTTAAAGATTTTTTTTAAATAAATTTATTTATTTATTTATTTATTTTTGTCGGCATTGGGTCTTCGTTACCGCGCGCAGGCTTTCTCTAGTTGCGGTGAGCTACTCTTTGTTGCTGCGCGCGGGCTTTCTCTAGTTGCAGTGAGCGGGGGCCACTCTTCATTGAAGTGCACGGGCTTCTCATTGCAGTGGCTTCTCTTGTTGCAGAGCACGGGCTCGAGGAGTACGGGCTTCAGTAGTTGTGGCATGTGGGCTCGGTACTTGTGGCTCACGGGCTTCAGTAGTTGTGGCACGTGAGCTCAGGAGTTGTGGCACACGGGCTTAGTTGCTCCGCGGCATGTGGGATCTTCCTGGACCAAGAATCCGTGTCCCCTGCATTGGCAGGTGGATTCTTAACCACTGCACTACCAGGGAAGCCCCGGCTAGGTAGCATTTTAGTTCATGATAATATTTTATCTGGGAGACACCTGGTAAAAAAGGTTTGGGATGGAGAAACCCAGAGAAACATTCAGGGAGAAAGAATGAGATAGGAAAAATCAAAACTTCAGATTCAAAGTAAGAGACAGAGCCAGAGAAGTGAAAGATAGGTTTCAAAAAGGAGTTGAAGTTTATGGATAATTTTTTAAGAGCTACAAATTAGAGATGGCAGAGAAAATGCTTTGAGGATCTAAGAGGTATACTTATTCATTCATTAGTTTAATCCCACAGATACTTACTGAGCAACTACTATGTGCGGAGCCCTGTGACAGGCACCATGGACAGAACCACAGACTCATAGTCTTGGAGCTCACAGTCTTAAACAGAAAATAAAGAATTGTGATACACGGTACCCCATCCCGATGGTCTTCCCAATGGCAACTGTTGAACTTCCTTTTATTGAAAAATGTAGTCAAGACCAGTAGGAGACAGAGCACTGTTTCCTTCCCACTCTAGTGCCGTCTTCCTAAATTCTATTTTAGCATTTGAAATGCACAAATTGGCTGAGGAAAGAGAAAATTCTAACTCTTTAACAGACCATGTAAAAAACAGAGCTAAATCATTATTTCTAAGAAAATGAAATTGCCTTTTATCACCACGCACCGAATAGCTTTCCTGATTGTCCCCTGTACGTCTGTAACAGCAGTGGTCGCAGAACGCACGGTTCCGGACAATAGACAATACAACTGAACAAATTAGTCTCCTGAGTGCAAAATAACACTTTCATAACAATAGGTAATTCATGCCTACTTTCTCTAGACCTTTGCCGAACAGAGTAACAGTGCAGGCTAATTACACGAGCTGGCTGAAAACTGTGCAGGTCATGAAAAGGCATCCCTCTAAAGAACAGCCGAGGAAAGGTCTTAGTGCCAAATCCAAAACAATTGGAAAAAAGTGAGAGAGCAAACATGAGAACATATGCCCAGGCAATCTCATTAGCATGCTGCAGTTAACCATGTTTGCGGAGGCCCATAAAAGAGTTGTAAAATTCTCTGCCTTGACAAACAACATCACCTTCCATGATTAAAGAACTTTCCGCCACATTGACTCAAGTGCTTTGCTTCAAAGTACAGCTATGGGTCATGGTTACGTTAAGCACTTCTGTCACTCTGCGGAACAAAGACAGTTCGTATCAGAGAGAGAGAGGTGGAGAGGGTCAGTTGAAACTTTCACACACTGATTCACATGTTGGGCAAGGAACACAACAGGCTTGTCGCAGGGAATGGGGAACAAGGACCAATTTTTCCAAGTTCTACTCTCACGAGGCGTGGTGCCGCAAGACATCTGGAATTTGAGTCCCTCAGGAAAAGTTTCAGAAAGAGCCCAGCAAACAACAAGCAAAACAATGGCTCCAATATGATCAAAACAGACGTGCAGTGCCATCTACAATGCATGAGCTGCTTTACATCCACCTCAAAATTCAGTGTATTTATTGTGCAAGAAAAGAAGCGTTTGCAACTGTTAGTTCTGGCCCATCTACCATAAGCCAGGGTCCTGGCAAAAACAGTGGCCTGCTCAAACTGAGTCATTTAAGAAAAGCTTAAAGAAGGCACTTTTCCCAAAGTCCTGGGCTGGATGTAGGAAAATCCAAATACAGTATCAGGGGACCATTAAGAGCTCACCCCTAGGCTGAAGAGTCCAGTGGAGGGAATGAAGTGGAAAAGGAGAGAGAGAGAGACACTTAACAAAAGTCATGACCTTCATTAAGGACGTAATACCCTCCTTCCGTCAAGGATGTAATTCGCCTGCGGCAAATATCACAAGAGAAAAGCTTCTTCTCATCCCTCCCTCTTCCTGATCCATTTCTATTGTTCTCCTCTGAGTCAGATCCAAAGAAAAGCCGTTGACAAAGGAGCCAGGAGCCTATGGATGAAGTCCCCGTCGGTTGGCCTCCCAGGGCAAAGCGGGACACAGACCAAACCGTGGTGAAGGGAGAGAAGTGGATCCCATGCAGCCAATCCAAATACGCAGCACAGCGGATGTCTCTAGGACGCTGAGGCCCATCAGTTGGAATTTAAGGAAAAGAAATCAAACCATTTCCAGAGGACTATCCATTGTAACAAACTGAGCTAACATACAGGAACACACAGGGTTGGACTGTCAAACCAGATTCACTCAAATCAGAAAACTTACTGGGTAGCAGGCTTTCCCACTAACTTCAAGGATCCAGGCTGTCCGGAC